>NC_061100.1:49734816-49812051 GCF_015104395.2 Macrobrachium nipponense
ATGCAGGAAATACACCATTTTACTGTTTTAAATAAGTCTCAGTAATTTATTATTTTAAAATGCTTTCCCTTTAACTCATTTTAAAACACTCTTTCAATCATTACTTTAATTACGTGTATTTGCTGAAACAAAATGGGGTCATGTGTGTTTGACTTTGATATAAAATATATGAATCTGGTATCCTATAAGTAAATGGATGTTGTATATATCTTCTATATATGGCATGTAGAATAACTACTGTAAAATGGAAATAAAGTTTTAATTTGATTTGATTTGACATGCCACCTTCAACTGACTGGAGTTGAGAACCACCAGAGAGCTGCCATGAGACCAGTTGCCTTGCAAGCAAGGGAGGTCATGACTCTTGAATCCCAACTGATCTGGCAAAATAGTAGGCCCAGATGGGTATGAAGGACCCTGTGCCTAAGTGCCCCTTCTAAGATGAGAAGGGGTTACTCAAGTAAGGAACCATTTGGAGAATCATAACACTTACGGGAGACTTTTATGTTAAGGGCGTTTGTCTAGGTAAAACCCAAAATTTGTGTGGCTAGAAGAACTCTACTAATCCCCCCTCTCCCTGTTATAAGAGAGAGGATGAGGGAGACACCTCCCATGCACCAATAGGGAGAGGGTGCCTACAGTGCAATCACCTGTATTCTACCAGCACCAGCATGTACGTACTTTGGCCCAGATGCTGCTCTCATAAGTGAGAATAAGGATGGAATGAAATCCAGTTGCTGCACTTCCACCTCCAAACTTATACCAGGCTTCAGTACTTTGGACAAAGTACTGATCTTGTCCAAAATGGAGCTCATGTGATTAAACAAAATGCTGCACAGCCATTGCAGGTCCCAGAGAAAAAGTGTTTGGGACTTGTGAGTGACATCATTCAGTTAGAATGAAGAGCAGGGAGTCCAATATATCAGACAGTCATCCTCATTACCTGGAAACTCAAAGAAGTTCAACTGAACAGTGAAGGACAGACTAATGTCCTTCTTTTAAATGCCCAAGAGGAGATGATGGTCCAAAGAAATCATAGTTAATTCTTTCCAATGCTGAAGGTACTGATAAAAGAAGGAAACGCCCCAACTCCAGAGGTGGAGAACTTCAAACAATACTGAAGAGCACAGGTTGCAAGGCAGTAACTCGTTCAGACTGCCAACTTGATTCAGAGGAAGAATTGAGGAAACTGAATCTCTCATTAAAAGATATGAAACAAACTGCGACTACTACTGAGGAACGATGGACTGAGTGTGCTCCTCCTCCTATCAAAAAACTGAATACAATACAGCACATCAAAAGACTTCCCAATTATATGTTGCAACCAGGAGAGTAGATTCTAAATAGGCATTCCCTGGTTATCAGTGATCCGGTTTTATGGTGTTGTCTGGTGTCGAAAATCACCAAAAATTGGAGATTTTCTATGCCTAAATGCGCCAATTTCTAGTTATCGGCGCTGATAATAGTGTTAGCACCTATACGTACCTAATAGAGGCGCCATTAACCCGTTACCAGTGCCAAATTCCAATTATCGGGGCCAATAAACACATACAATCGTCGACGTTCAGTTACCGAGATGTTCGCTTATCATCAGGCCCTTGGAACAGAACCTGAACCAATAACCAGAGACTGCCTGTATAAAGACTTTGTCCAACAGCAGGGCAGTCTTGAATGATACTTTTGTAATGCTTAAAGCACTATGAACAAAAGATCCTCTGGACCAAAGTTCCTGAGAGACAGACTGTTCAACACTTTAAGTATAGACAACTCAATCTAAAACGAGGGACCTAACTCAACCAGAAAAAGACTGTAAAGTCACATCAAGTACTGAAATAGGATCTGACTCAGTTAAATAAAAAGGGAAAGCTCTGCAATCTACCATATTGAGTGAAACCTCTAAACAGAGAGATTCCCCCTTCTATGATGCTAATCATAAAAAATTCTCTTCAACATGTTGTGTGCTGAAAATTTTAAAAGCACACTACTAAAGTTCTAATACCCTGCAAGAAAACTCATTACCTCAGTTGCTGCTGGAGAATTCCAGTATATGTTGCAGAAAGTGTACTGCTCAATGGCAAAGGTAAACAGTAGGCTGAAAAGGAAAATGGGATGGGTCACTCTCACGGTACTTTGACTAGAGAGACAGCAGATCTGGAAGCTCCTTGGCAAGGCCCAAATAGAAACTGTCAGCACCAAAATGACAAAGCAATGAGACACTGTTTATCACTTCTCTGCTGCCAATTGTTAGTAAGCTCAAGTACTTTACCTGCTGCTTAGGGATGAAGTTGAACTCCACTTTTTTTTTTTTAAAGGAGAAATCCATCAAGATCTGAAGTAGTAGTGCCCTCGTAGGCACTGCAACTCTGTAACTTAAGGGTATGTAGCGCATAAGAGAGTATGTACTCTTTAAAGAGCTTAAGCTGCATTATTGATGGAAAGTCATTATTTCCCAAGGAAATGTCTGTCACCTGCCCAAAACAGCATCATGAACTAATTGATGATTCCATCTCATGTAAAATCAAGGTACTTCTGAGAGCTATGACGAATGGATACTCGAAAGTACTCATCCTTCAGTTTTCACAAAAGTCAGAAGTCCCTTATCTCTTTGATGGGGTAATAGAGCTATGCCCATCAAAAGAGACTAGTAAAAATGGATTCATTATATGAACTTGATAAGGGAAACATTGAACATTGGTTTCTAGCCCCTGGTTGTGTTCCTTAACATACAACTCAACAATTAGACCAGGGAACCGGTGTTTTACAACTCCTAATGGTGCTTTTCTACAAAAAACACCGCTTGTTGCCCATTGACAAGACCAAGATATGTGAACATGGAGAAAGCAACAGAATTTGTTTGGTGTATAAACTAGGGAGGACAAAGTCCTAAAGCAGAAACCTGTTCTGAAGAACTGTTAAGAAAATGGTTCTGCTCCTTGCATCTGCACTACAGGTTAGAGAGGTTACTTCCACTCAGGTTACCCACTCCTTCCCCTCTCATCCAAACCTGGCATCACTAAAGAGACAGTTCACTGAAGGGAGAAAGATGCGCTTCACATCTGCGCAACACTAGACAATTCTGAAACAAGAGGCAATTCATATGCAAATGCTGTTTTGAAGAAAGGAGAGAGGAAGCTCTCTCTCTCTCTCTCTCTCTCTCTCTCTCTCTCAGAAAGGGAAACTGCACTTGGGAGTGACAGGGAGGAGATCCCTACCCTTTGACTCTATTCACTACCTCCAAAGGATTCACCCCCACCAACTTCATTATGAATACCTCCACTAGCGTTAAAAGCAGCAGGAAGAAGTTTGCACAAACCACTGGACTTGCACTCACTTCCTGACCCATACATCTGGGCATTAGCCTTCTCCAAACACCATGCACTAACTGTGACTATGACAACATGCCCAAGAAAAACGTCTAAACTATAGTACCCGAAAGACAACAATGAAAATGAGACCGAGGGCCAGAACGATGCCATAGTCATTTACCGCCCAATGATATTCCGCCTACTGTGATCTAATAAACCTGATAACTTGCTATTCCAGCTTGGTCTGCAAGAAAAATGGGACCACCAGTACCATTTGGTCCTTGGAGGTCAGTGCTGCTCCTCCCTCAGCTATAGGAGAACTCTGCTCCCTTGGGTGCTTTTAAGCCTATACAAACTAAAAGTGCCTGCAGTTGGAGAATGTACGAGTCACAAAGGAGTCACTGTTACAACCCCATTTCAACTTACGCACTGCTGTCTCCTTGCTTCAATACTCAGTAAAAATAATAAAAGAGGGAGTGACTTAGTCTTCTATTCCTGGCTTGACCAAGCCCTGCGGCACGAGGCGAGTAAGGTCAACAGAGGGAAGAGTGGAGAGCGTACCACTCTGCCTCTTCATCTTTGTCTTCTACTTTGTCATCTACCTCCACAAAGAGCTGCTCTCTTTCCTTGAGCATAAGAAGTCTTGATAGGCTGCTTCTGTGTATGAGGTGTGATCATAAAATATCAAGACTGGTGCTAGAAAAAGAAAACTACAACATGTATCATTTTAGTATTTAATTTCCTTTAAAGTAGTCCCCTTAAGAAGTCTTTATCCAGCTCTGTTTCCATTAATGGAAGCATTCCTGGCACTTGTTTTCTGGGATAATCATAAGCTGCCTTGTCGCATTCACTTGGACTTCCTCAACTCCTGAAATCTTGCTTTCAAGTGGGATTTGATTTTTGGAAAAGAGAAATGGTGCTTGTTAGACCTGGGGGATGTTTTGCTTGGCCAAATCTGTTGAACAAGCTGCACTGAATGGGCAGGTGCATTGTCATGATGCAATAGCCACTCACCAGAAATAGCATCCTTGAAAATGCCGCAACACGTCATAGCAGTACTCGTTTACTGTCTCACCAGGTGGAGCATACTCATGACGAACAATCCTTTGTAGTTGAAGAGGAATAATGCTTTTCTTCAGTTCTGCTGGATTCAGGTTCTCCCATAACGATTGTCACTATCAACATTTTGGAAATGTCTGAACCACTCGTACACTTGCATGCAGCTCATACACTCCTCTCCATACACCCTTTAAGCAACTTTGTATAGGTCTGTGCACAGGTACCACCGGAATCAATTTGGCAATATTTTATGAAGACTCTCTGCTCAACTTTCTCAATCATAGTCAATACGATTACCACACACTACACACATTCCTTCCAAGCACTGCTGTCAAGCGCAAGAGTAAGGTAGGACACTAAATATTTGGTGTGCATGCACAATGGGGGTTAAGGTCAATCTGTGCCAAGAGGCCTCATTCTGCATATTTTAGCTCCTTTACTATGTATAGCAACAGTCCTGATACTTTATGATCACAACTCTTACTCGCCCCCTCAGGAGAGGGCAGAGGTGCCCAGTTACCAGCAGTGATTGGTTTTACCTAGATATGGTCAGCACTGAAGTGCCAACCCATTTAGACTCTAGGTCTGCTTCCATCTTATGTCTCAGTAAGCTCTCAGGCTCTCAGTGAGTTGAGGCCACTCAGTTTGTTCTCCTGATGCACAAATCATCCCCCCCTCCTGTATAAAATGTGGTGGTTTATATTCCAGTAGGAACAACTATCACATCCACTCTTCCACTATCACATTAATTTTCACTACTACATTCTACTATAAAATGGACAATCTTCCCTTTTCACTTTCCCCTCTTACAAACACTTAAATTTTTTTCTCTAGTTTCATACCATTCCTATGTACTATCCCCAATCACCATTTTATAGGAGTACAACATCAGCCACTTCATACACCATTCACAACCCAATTTTTTGTTACATCAAAATATAGTTCTTTATCTAAAGATACCAGACATTCATTGAAGCATAATACATCTTTGTCTGAATCTCTTTGCCTTCCAACCAACCACTCTCATCTAAAAACAGCTTTGTTTGTGTTGTGAAATTTTCAACTACATATAACTCACCTTATAAATCTTAAATCCTCAACCACCTCCATACTGAATCTAAAAGATTTCTATCAAAAGCCTTTGCTAGGTTCATATCCTCACGTAAGGTGTTTTACCCTTACTTGCCAACTTCCTACAACAATTATTTCATCATTACTTATGTCATGCACACACTTCCTTATCTAACTCCAAACTGATATTCTTCTCTATCAATCCTACCAAGTTGGTACACATCCCACTTACATCTCTATCAGCTCACGTGCATGATAAAAGCGCTGTATATTAAAGCGAGTCACAAAAATACAAATATCAGATATAGTAACATACAAGAAAAAAACACAGCTGGGAACTTACCTGTATAACTTAACAAAGCTGGAGTAATTGGAATCAAATTTGTGCATCAAATCCTCAGTTGCAAAGTAGGAATGATAATTTATGCTGGAATCCTCTAAAGAATCCATAGTAACACTGGCTGGTGTCTCTTTATGAGCTTCTATCAAGATACCCAATGTCTTGTTCTCTTTACCTGCTGCAGTTACCTGTAAATTTAAATACATATTGGTCAACTATAAATACATGTACACTTTTCAAGTTCTTAAAATATCCTGTACACAATAGTGTTTCACTGTTCATAATAAGAGCTAGATTAAAACACCCAATTCTTTACAACTTCAGTATGCAAAGAAGTATTACAAAAATATGAGCAAACATTTAGATAGAAATGGATTAAACCAATGTAGATTCATAGCTGATAAGATATTTTGCAAAATCATAACACATCTGCTTAATTCAGCATGACAAACACTCAAACTAGGGGTATATTTTCAAATACTACATAACTAACCTAAAAGAGTGCCTGTAGACTGAGACAGTGAAAAGTCAGCTTCAATTACTCAGGGAGCTTTGTACTGGAATCCAATGCCCTGTTCTGTGATCTGTGCTTACCATTTATAAAGCACTTAGCACTTTATATCTTTGGTTCTGCATGCTCTTTTGAAGTACCACTAAAATGAGCAAGGCTAATTATTTATTTGTCTGAAGTAGAGTGACTTACTTCCTTTAAATCTTTAGCTGAACATTCTTAGAATGTCAAAAGACTATAAATATACCCAAGAGGGCTCCTAAAGGAACATCAGCCAGAAGAGACAGACAGGTTATAGGAAAAGGCAACTAAATAAATAAATAAGATGGAATAGAAAATAAAACCAATACACCTGCATGCTGGCTGACCTGTTCTACCTAGGCCATGAGACCATCCTAATTGGCTTGGAATTTCAAGTATACATTTTTTGTTGCTATTATTATTATTATTATTATTATTATTATTATTATTATTATATTATTATTATTATTAATTATTCAATTTATTAAAATAATTTTATTATTATTATATTATTATTATTATTGTATTATATTATTTTTTTTTTTTTTTTTTTTTTTTTTTTTTTTTTTTTTTTTTTTTTTTTTTTTTCTTTTTTTTTTTTTTTTTTTTTTTTTTTTTTTTTTTTTTTTTTTTTTTTTTTTTTTTTGCTCTATCACAGTCCTCCAATTCGACTGGGTGGTATTTATAGTGTGGGGTTCCGGGTTGCATCCTGCCTCCTTAGGAGTCCATCACTCTCCTTACTTAATGTGTGCCGTTTCTAGATCACACTCTTCTGCATGAGTCCTGGAGCTACTTCAGCCTCTAGTTTTTTCTCTTCCTTTTTTCTTCTGTAGCTCCAATCTCAGGCTGTTGATTACTGTCGTTGTGGTGATCAGTTGCTGGATGACGACCTCCAAGTACTACTGACCGTCTTCCCCTTCAATTGGGTTGAATACCTGGTTGCCGGACGAAGCTCCTCTGTTGCCAGAGGTTCCATTTATACGTCGTTATCGTTTATTTCCTTCATTTCTTTCCATCATTGCTGAGTTTTGCTATTTAACCCATAGCTGGACCCTACCCATCAGGGATAGATACTCATTTACAGCTGAGTAGACTGAGGAAATTATGGTAAAGATCCTTTCCCAAGGAATCAACGCCGAGGAGAGCGGTCACCCATCCAACAACTGACCAGCCCCAATGTTGCTTAACTTGACTTAAGTCCATTGACCACCTAACTCACTCCTCCACGGCGCCACTTGTTATTATTATTATTATTATTATTATTATTATTACTTTATTAAAAGTAATGGCTACTTCAGCAGCATTACACTTGTAGAGATTCTTCTCTATTTTCCGAATAGCGGCTTTTTCCGTGCTACTTAGACAGGCTAGTAGAGCGCCTATGGAGGTCATGATCAAATACAGAGTCAAAATTGGTGTATATATTTGAATTTTACAGATAAACTATGATACCATAGTTATCAAAGTCATTAACGATATATATATATATGTCTCTCTCTCTCTCTCTCTCTCTCTCTCTCTCTCTCTTTCTTGAAGCAAGCGAGCTTTCGTCTGGAGCTGCCAGACATCCTCGGGCTGGGAAGCTGAGGGTGGACTGATCTTGAAGCGGTGTCTGTCCTCGTTTATATTTGGAGTTGACAGCAGGGGGTCTGCCCCATGCTGATCTACTATTGGCTGGTGGCGGTAGGTCTTCGTTTTCATTGGTGGCTTGAACCGGGTCTCAAGCCACTTTCCATGCGTTGATGGTTGCGATACTGTAAGTCCTGCAGCTGCCTAGACCTCCTTAGCGGAGCGGTTACGTCGATGGGCGTTTCGCTATGCTGCGGGACGTCACGGCTAACTTGATTATGATTGGCTGCGGGAGTATCTCGTTCGGGGGCGTCGTCTTCCGTGGAGTTGTCGTGCTCGGTGGTGTCATTGTTGGTGGCAGGTCTTCTCATACTCGTAGGGAGGAGAAATTCTTCCTGCGTCGTATTTAGTGTAGGTCTTACTTGCTGGATGAGAGCGCCTCCAGCAGGCGTAACCAACGGGCAATCAGGGCCTTCCCGATGATCTTCGTGTTTTGGATGATCACATCCCGGGAGATGGCCTCTTGATGTTTGGTGCGTGCGTGATTTTTGATAGCCCCCTCTTGGGCGTGGCACGAGAGTCTCTTCGACAGGCGCATGGTAGTCATACCAACGTAGGCGCCGCTGCAACCGCGGACTGGGCATGTATACTGGTACACCACATGCGTCTGCTTCAGGGGGTCTCGTACCTGTGGAGAGGGGTTATTTTTCATAATAAGGTCGCGCGTCCTCCCGATTCTGGTAGTAGATAATTAGGTCGATACTTTTGGTGTCGTCGGTCGGGGATACATTTTCAGAAATAATTTTCTTGACTGAGTCCTCTTCTTCACGGTAATTTGAGCTCATGAAGGCTTTATAATACAGCTTGATATTATCCTGGGGGCGGGGTTGCGGGCTCTCACTACCGTACCATTTCTCCAGGGCTGTACGGACTTCTCTGCTTATTAATTTATTGTTTTGGAATACCCGTTATTTACGAGTACTTGGGAGGCGCGGTCGAGTTCCTGATGAGTGTCCTGCCAGGTTGAGCAGAGAGGGCTCTCCTGACGAAGGCCCTGACGGTCGTGCTTTTGAATCTGGCGGGGCACTCGCTGTCACCATTGAGGCAAAGTCCTAGGTTGGTTTTCTTTGTGTAGACGGAAGTAACGGAGGCCATCTTCCGTCTTACTCACAAGGACGTCGAGGAAGGGGAGCCGATCGTCGGTGCTGTATTCAACAGTGTAATTCAGCACGCTGCACCTGACTGAAATGCCTGACGGAGGGCTTCTACTCATTCTCGGCGTCGACTTGAACAAAGATGTCGTCGATATATCGTCCATATCTGCGGGGTTGCTGCATCCTAGCGAAGACTCGTTCCTCACGGTTCCCATGTAAAAGTTAGCGAAGAGTACCCCCAGTGGGGAGCCCATCGCTACGCCGTCCTTTTGGCGGTAAACATCTGTCCTCGGTGGGTGGAGAAAGGGGCCTTCTTCGTGCAGATCTCCAGCAGCGTACGGAGCGAGGCTTCGGGTATGTTGAGGGGCGCCGTCGACTGACTCCTGTAGACACGCTCAAGGATGATGTCAATGGTTTCGTCGACAGGCACGTTCGTACAGGGACTCTACGTCCAGCGAGGGCGATAATCCCGGTGCCAGGGGCGTCCTTGATGACTTCTAGGTGCCCTTCGAGAAGAAGGTAGTCATGGATTGGACAACACTGAATTCGATAATCCTGAACGTGACACACCCATTGAAGAAGACAACCCCCGCAGGAGATGTACCAATGTACTTTTCCTGGGAACATCGAGAGATGCCTCGCCCGCCTTCAGGAGGACGACATGAAGCAACGGATGAGAGGTGCCCTTCGTAAGCTCATTCCCTGAACGGCGGCAAACTCCGCGTCCCTGAAACGAACCCAAGGATCATTAACCTTACCTGACTACGACCCCACCCCCGATCAAGACGCCCTTCTGAAAGCTGGGTCTTAATTGCCACTTCATTTCGAGGCCCAGACCTCACGACAAGAGACTCGAAATCGAGTTGCTCCTCGACTCAATCCAGCAGGCTCGAAGCTCGGAGCATTGTGAGAACTACCGACGCCCTTCAACCCCTCCTACTTGCTGAAGCCCTTACGGAGAGGGGCTCGCACTCCAGCGGGATCCTCACCAAGTAGATGAAGGAAGAAAGCGGCGAAGGAAACTGAAGGAGAAGGAGAACATCCGGTGCGACGCGCGGACAAGACGGCAGCCTTCGTCTTGATTGACACTGCTGAATACCACGAGAAGCTGGATGCCATTTTGTCCGACAAGAGCAAGTTCGAGCGCCTGACAAGAAACCTGACAGACGACATCAAGAGGGAGGCCAACGGGGTCATCAGTGTAGTGAATGCTGCGACTAACGCTGTCCATCTCCCGCCCATACAAGGAGACTACAGCCTGGGTTATCTATACGGTAACATAAAAACTCACAAACCAGGAAACCCACCCCCTCCGGCCGATTATCAGCCAGACGCCCGCCCTACTTACGCCTTGGCTAAACGTCTTAACCAAATTTTGACCCCCTACGTCCCGAGTCGGTACAGCCTGCAGTCGTCAGTAGAATTCCTAGAAGTCATCAAGGACGCCCCTGGCACCGGGATTATCGCCTCGCTGGACGTAGAGTCCCTGTTTACGAACGTGCCTGTCGACGAAACCAATTGACATCATCCTTGAGCGTGTCTACAGGAGTCAGTCGACGGCTCCTCCACATACCCGAAGCCTCGCTCCGTACGCTGCTGGAGATCTGCACGAAGAAGGCCCCTTTCTCCACCCACCGAGGACAGATGTACCACCAAAAGGACGGGCGTAGCGATAGGCTCCCCACTGGGGGTACTCTTCGCTAACTTTTACATGGGAACCGTGGAGGAACGAGTCTTCGCTAGGATGCAGCAACCCGCAGATATGGACGATATATCGACGACATCTTTGTTCAAGTCGACGCCGAGAATGAGGTAGAAGCCCTCCGTCAGGCATTTCAGCAGTGCAGCGTGCTGAATTACACTGTTGAATACAGCACCGACGATCGGCTCCCCTTCCTCGACGTCCTTGTGAGTAAGACGGAAGACGGCTCCGTACTTCCGTCTACAGAGCCCTCTCCCACTGCTCGACCTGGCAGGCACTCATCAGGAACTCGACCGCGCCTCCCAAGTACTCGTAAATAACGGGTATTCAAATAAATTAATAAGCAGAGAAGTCCGTACAGCCCTGGAGAAATGGTACGGTAGTGAGAGCCCGCAACCCCGCCCCCAGGATAATATCAAGCTGTATTATAAAGCCTTCATGAGCTCACATTACCGTGAAGAAGAGGACTCAGTCAAGAAAATTATTTCTGAAAATGTATCCCCGACCGACGACACCAAAAATATCGACCTAATTATCTACTACCAGAATCGGAGGACGCGCGACCTTATTATGAAAAATAACCCCTCTCCACAGGTACGAGACCCCCCTGAAGCAGACGCATGTGGTGTACCAGTATACATGCCCAGTCCGCGGTTGCAGCGGCGCCTACGTTGGTATGACTACCATGCGCCTGTCGAAGAGACTCTCGTGCCACGCCCAAGAGGGGGCTATCAAAAATCACGCACGCACCAAACATCAAGAGGCCATCTCATCCAGCAAGTAAGACCTACACTAAATACGAACCGCAGGAAGAATTTCTCCTCCCTACGAGTATGAGAAGACCTGCCACCAACAATGACACCACCGAGCACGACAACTCCACGGAAGACGACGCCGAACGAGATACTCCCGCAGCCAATCATAATCAAGTTAGCCGTGACGTCCTGCTGCATAGCGAAACGCCCATCGACGTAACCGCGCCGCTAAGGAGGTCTAGCATGCTGCAGGACTTACAGTATCGCAACCATCAACGCATGGAAAGTGGCTTGAGACCCGGTTCAAGCCACCAATGAAAACGAAGACCTACCGCCACAGCCAATAGTAGATCAGCATGGGGCAGACCCCCTGCTGTCAACTCCAAATATAAACGAGGACGGACACCGCTTCAAGATCAGTCCACTCAGCTCCAGCCCGAGGATGTCTGGCCGCTCCAGACGAAAGCTCGCTTGCTTCAAGAAAGAGAGAGAGAGAGAGAGAGAGAGAGAGAGAGAGAGAGAGAGAGAGAGAGAGAGAGAGAGAGAGAGAGAGAGAGACATATATATATATATAGTCGTTAACTGACTTTGATAACTATGGTATCATAGTTTATCTGTAAAATTCAAATATATACACCAATTTTGACTATTTGATCATGACCTCCATAGGCGCTCTACTAGCCTGTCTAAGTAGCACGGAAAAAGCCGCTATTCGGAAAATAGAGAAGAATCTCTACAAGTGTAATGCTGCTGAAGTAGCCATTACTTTTAATAAAGTATGCTTGAGAGAGGGTCTGCTTCCTAAGTATATTATTATTATTATTATTAATTATCATTATTATTAATTTTTTTTTTTTTTTTTTGTTTTTTTTTTTTTTTTTTGCTCTATCACAGTCCTCCCAATTCGACTGGGTGGTATTTATAGTGTGGGGTTCCGGGTTGCATCCTGCCTCCTTAGAGTCCATCACTTTTCTTACTATGTGTGCTGTTTCTAGGATCACACTCTTCTGCATCAGTCCTGGAGCTACTTCAGCCTCTAGTTTTTCTAGATTCTTTTTCAGGGATCTTGGGATCGTGCCTAGTGCTCCTATGATTATGGGTACGATTTCCACTGGCATATCTCATATCCTTCTTATTTCTATTTTCAGATCTTGATACTTATCCATTTTTTTTTTTTTTTTTGTTTTTTCCCTCTCTTTCTCTTCAACTCTGGTGTCCCATGGTATTGCGACATCAATGAGTGATACTTTCTTCTTAACTTTGTCAATCAATGTCACGTCTGGTTCTGTTTTGCACGTATCACCCTATCCGTTCTGATACCATAGTCCCAGAGGATCTTTGCTTGATCGTTTTCTATCACTCCCTCAGGTTGGTGCTCGTACCACTTATTACTGCAAGGTAGCTGATGTTTCTTGCACAGGCTCCAGTGGAGGGCTTTTGCCACTGAATCATGCCTCTTTTTGTACTGGTTCTGTGCAAGGGCTGGGCATTCGCTTGCTATGTGGTTTATGGTTTCATTTTTCGTATTGCACTTCCTACATATGGTGGGAGAGATGTTATTTCCGTCTATCGTTCTTTGAACATATCTGGTTCTTAGGGCCTGATCTTGTTTGCCGCTGTTATTCCATTCCTTCAGTTTCCTTCTTTGCTCTCCCCTCTGTAGCCATTGCCATGTGTCATCGCTGGCTAGTTCTTTAGTCTGTCTCATGTATTGTCCGTGCATTGGTTTGTTGTGCCAGTCCTCTGTTCTGACTGTCATTCTTCTGTCTCTGTACATTTCTGGGTCTTCGTCTACTTTTATTAGTCCTTCTTCCCATGCACTCTTTAGCCACTCGTCTTCACTGGTTTTCAGATATTGCCCTAGTGCTCTGTTCTCGATGTTGACACAGTCCTCTATACTTAGTAGTCCTCTCCCTCCTTCCTTTCGTGTTTGGAATAGTCTGTCCGTATTTGCTCTTGGGTGTAGTGCTTTGTGTATTGTCATATGTTTCCTGGTTTTCTGATCTATGCTGCGGAGTTCTGCCTTCGTCCATTCATATTCCTGCGCTGTATCTGATTACTGGCACTGCCATGTGTTTATCGGCTTTTATCATATTTCCAGCGTTGAGTTTGACTTGAGTATCGCCTTGAGTCTCTGCATATATTCTTTCCTGATCTTGTCCTTCATCTCTTGGTGTTTTATATCCCCTCCTTCCATTATTCTCAGGTATTTGTATCCTGTCTCATCTATGTGTTTGATGTTGCTCCCATCTGGTAGCTTTATCCCTTCAGTTCTCGTTACTTTGCCTTTTTGTATGTTGACTAAGGCGCATTTTTCTATTCCAAACTCCATCCTGATGTCCCCAGATACAATCCTTACAGTCTGGATTAGGGTATCTATTTCCTTGATGCTCTTACCATACAGCTTGATGTTGTCCATGAACATCAGATGGTTGATTCTGTTGCCTCTTTTCTTGAGTTGGTAATTATTAATTATTAATTATTAATAATTATTAATAATTATTATTATTATTAATTATTATTATTAATTATTTATTATTTATTATTAATTAATTATTATTATTAATTATTTATTTATTATTATTATTATTATTATTATTATTATTATTTTATCTTTTTTTTTTTGCTCTATCACAGTCCTCCAATTCGACTGGGTGGTATTTATAGTGTGGGGTTCCGGGTTGCATCCTGCCTCCTTAGGAGTCCATCACTTTTCTTACTATGTGTGCCGTTTCTAGGATCACACTCTTCTGCATGAGTCCTGGAGCTACTTCAGCCTCTAGTTTTTCTCATCCTTTTTTCTTCTGTAGCTCCAATCTCAGGCTGTTGATTACTGTCGTTGTGGTGATCAGTTGCTGGATGACGACCTCCAAGTAACTGACCGTCTTCCCCTTCAATTGGGTTGAATACCTGGTTGCCGGACGAAGCTCCTCTGTTGCCAGAGGTTCCATTTACGTCGTTATCGTTTATTCCTTCATTTCTTTCCATCATTGCTGAGTTTTGCTATTTAACCCATAGCTGGACCCTACCCATCAGGGATAGGTACTCATTTACAGCTGAGTAGACTGAGGAAATTATGGTAAAGATCCTTTCCCAAGGAATCAACGCCGAGGAGAGCGGTCACCCATCCAACAACTGACCAGCCCAATGTTGCTTAACTTGACTTGAGTCCATTGACTACCTAACTCACTCCTCCACGGCGCCACTTGTTATTATTATTATTATTATTATTATTATTATTATTATTATTATTATTATTATTATCAATTATCATTATTATTATTTTTTTTTTTTTTTTTTTTTTTTTTTTTGCTCTATCACAGTCCTCCAATTCGACTGGGTGGTATTTATAGTGTGGGGTTCCGGGTTGCATCCTGCCTCCTTAGGAGTCCATCACTTTTCTTACTATGTGTGCTGTTTCTAGGATCACACTCTTCTGCATCAGTCCTGGAGCAACTTCAGCCTCTAGTTTTTCTAGATTCCTTTTCAGGGATCTTGGGATCGTGCCTAGTGCTCCTATGATTATGGGTACGATTTCCACTGGCATATCTCATATCCTTCTTATTTCTATTTTCAGATCTTGATACTTATCCATTTTTTTCCCTCTCTTTTCTCTTCAACTCTGGTGTCCCATGGTATTGCGACATCAATGAGTGATACTTTCTTCTTAACTTTGTCAATCAATGTCACGTCTGGTCTGTTTGCACGTATCACCCTATCCGTTCTGATACCATAGTCCCAGAGGATCTTTGCTTGATCGTTTTCTATCACTCCCTCAGGTTGGTGCTCGTCGCTGATGTTTCTTGCACAGGCTCCAGTGGAGGGCTTTTGCCACTGAATCATGCCTCTTTTTGTACTGGTTCTGTGCAAGGGCTGGGCATTCGCTTGCTATGTGGTTTATGGTTTCATTTTTCGTATTGCACTTCCTACATATGGGAGAGATGTTATTTCCGTCTATCGTTCTTTGAAACATATCTGGTTCTTAGGGCCTGATCTTGTGCCGCTATTATATTCCTTCAGTTTCCTTCTTTAGCTCTCCCCTCTGTAGCCATTGCCAATTGTCATCGCTGGCTAGTTCTTTAGTCTGTCTCATGTATTGTCCGTGCATTGGTTTGTTGTGCCAGTCCTCTGTTCTGTCTGTCATTCTTCTGTCTCTGTACATTTCTGGGTCTTTAGAAAAGTAGTCTTGTTCTACTTTTATTAGTCCATTCTTCCCATGCACTCTTTAGCCACTCGTCTTCACTGGTTTTCAGATATTTGCCCCAGTGCTGTTCTCGATGTTGACACAGTCCTCTATACTTAGTAGTCCTCTCCCTCCTTCCTTTCGTGTTATGTATAGTCTGTCCGTATTTGCTCTTGGGTGTAGTGCTTTGTGTATTGTCATATGTTTCCTGGTTTCTGATCTATGCTGCGGAGTTCTGCCTTCGTCCATTCCACTATTCCTGCGCTGTATCTGATTACTGGCACTGCCCATGTGTTTATGGCTTTTATCATATTTCCAGCGTTGAGTTTTGACTTGAGTATCGCCTTGAGTCTCTGCATATATTCTTTCCTGATCGTGTCCTTCATCTCTTGGTGTTTTATATCCCCTCCTTCCATTATTCTCAGGTATTTGTATCCTGTCTCATCTATGTGTTTGACGTTGCTCCCATCTGGTAGCTTTGTATCCCTTCAGTTCTCGTTATTTTGCCTTTTGTATGTTGACTAAGGCGCATTTTTCTATTCCAAACTCCATCCTGATGTCCCCAGATACAATCCTTACAGTCATTAGGGTATCTATTTCCTTGATGCTCTTACCATACAGCTTGATGTCGTCCATGAACATCAGATGGTTGATTCTGTTGCCTCTTTTCTTGAGTTGGTAATTATTAATTATTAATTATTAATTTTAATTAATTAATTATTATTTTTAATTAATTAATTAATTATTTATTATTATTATTATTATTCTTATTCATTAATTAATTATTAAAATTATTAATTTTAATTATTAACATTATTATTATTCATTATTAATTAATTATTAATAATTATTATTATTATTATTATTATTATTATTATTAAAATATTATTTTGGTTATTATTATTATTAATTATTATTATTATTTATTTTGGTTTTAGAAGACCCTCTTTTAGGCAAATACTGTTAAAAAGGATGGCAGAATTAAGCGAGTTGATTTTATATGTTGTTTTTTCTATTTTCCTTACAATTCGCTTCTCAGGCTCAGCGATGTTTCTGAGTAACTGGCCAATATCCATATTGGGAATTTTCAAAAAATTGTAAATGCTGAAGGAATCTTTTATTAGAACAGGATATCAGGTCCAGGTCAAGCAGGGGTCGTCGTCAGTGCTTACGGAATAATGCTGACATTGACGACGACCCCTGCTTGACCTGGACCTGATATCCTGTTCTAATAAAAGATTCCTTCAGCATTTACAATTTTTTGAAAATTCACAATATGAATATTGGCCAGTTACTCAGAAACATTGCTGAGCCTGAGAAGCGAATTGTAAGGAAAATAGAAAAAACAACATATAAAATCAACTCGCTTAATTCTGCCATCCTTTTTAACAGTATTATTATTATTATTATTATTATTATTATTATTATTATTATTATTATTATTTATTATTATTATTATTATTATTATGTATTCAGTAGATGAGTCCATTCATATGGAACAAGCCCACAGGGCCACTGATCTTGAAATTCAAGGCTTCCACCCCATTACAAAAGTTGTAGTAGGAAGTAGTAAAGTGAAATACAGAAAGAAGCAATCCCACTTATTTTGAAAGAAAGAAAGTTAATGAACAAAGAAATGGATAAAAATGTATTCAATTGCAAAAAGATTAGTAACATTAGGGTAGTAGTACATTTCATTTCTGATTGAACTTATGAAGTTCCAATTGCACGACATCCTCCGGCTGGAAGGCTGTTCCACAGTCCAACAGTGTGAGGAATAAAGGACCTCTGGAACTGAAAAGTTTGACAGCGAAGTACATTTACTGCATATTGGTGCTGCTGTTCAGTGAACCTGGTTGCTCTCAGCAGTAAATGGGATGTGAATGGGAAAGATTGCTGTTAAAATACAACTTAAGAAAAAGTGACAAACAAGACCAAGTCATAATTGCTACTATTAGGAAATAGAAACCTACCACCATGAACCACTCTATCTAAAACAAGATATGCTAGTCAGTAGTGTTTACGTTTTACTGGAGTTCAGCCTTATACCCCACCAATTACACCATTCCTTGATCTGGTCCATGTCCTGACTGAGGCTGAGGAGACTTTACTACACCCACAAGTGTTGGATCATCAGCATACTGAACAATTTTATCTTCCAGACCAACAAACATATCACTTGTATACCCTAAAAATAGCAGTAGACCAAGAACACTGCCCTGTGGAACTCCAGACAAAATAGGTCTTGGTTCACAACCATCAAGAACAACCTTATCAATCTCCACATTATCCTTAATTAGACAATGATCAGATGAACCCATGAGCAAACCTACTCAAGATACAATCCCTTTTTCATCAGTAAATATAAAGGCAATACTAGAGAAATGTAGAGCAGCAACACTATTCTTGCTCAAAGTGATCTTGGCACCTAAAGTAGGAAAATATCAAAACAAATATTTCAGCTAAGTCACATAATGGAATCTATATTTGGAAGTACAATAATTAAATGGACCAAATTAATTAAAATAACTTTTTATTTAGTTTATAGTACTCTAAAATTATGAAAACCTTGTGAATGAGGAAAAAAAAGTGTATAAAGTGTATATGTATTCTCTGAACTTGTTTTCTCACTTTGAATGAATTTAATTAATTCTAGTTCAGCAAAATACTTCCACTTCATCAAAGCTCTTGCAACCTTTTATTACCCCCTCAATACTCATCTCAAAATCCACATCACCAAAATCAAAGCAATATTCTGCCTCCTCTATGATATACCATACACCACAACATTTCTATTTCTCATTACCCTTAGCTATTCTTATACATAAATTAAAACCCTCACTCTATTGAAAACTTGCAATCCTAGCCTCTTTTCTGACTCCATCTGTCATAGTTCATACGTAATATAGTACTACTGTGTTCATCCCTAATAATACATTTTATGAATAACAAAAATAGTGTAATAAAAATCAAGTAACAGTAAAGAATAACCACAGCATACCTGCAATGAGTGAGTTCCAGTAGGAAGGAGTTTTCTAAATGTAGCTTCAGGACTCAACTCAATCTCTGTATCATCAACAGTAACCTTTGCTCCTGGTATTACATGTCCATGATCATCCAAGATCCGGCCTGCCACTCCTGAAAAGTCAAACCATTGCCAACTTAATTTTTCATGAATAGAAAAAACTGGACAGCTTAACATGAATGGCATTCATTTGTTAAATACTACGTACTTGTCCCCATCAGTGTTACAGTGATAACTAAAAGACAGTTAAAAGAGAGCATTGTTTTCCACAATAATTCCACATTATCACTGCACTAATATTCATAACTATCAAAACAAACCTTATCACTAATATAGTACTTTAAAAATATAATTAATTTCTACTGATAGCAATAAATTAATATCATGCCATGTATCAGAGCTGTACTGTTATATCTGTTACTATTTGGCATCACTAACAATCAGTATCATTATTACTACGTATTAAACAGATGAAAAACCTTGAGGTGAATGTTGTATGTATTGTTCAATATGTACCTAGAAAGTACATGAGGCACCAGGATATGGATTATCAAAGTATTAGGTCAAACAATTGCACTAAGAATAATTTCATTTTTATATCCTTCTCCTTCATGCATCCTCATCATTACACTTAGTGTACCATTAGTTGCCAACACTCACTGTCTTCAGCAATTCTATGAAGTTCATATCTCCAAAGCAAGTTTTTCATTTCAAACTACGGAATTAGTTTATTTTTTATCTAATTTCAGTGGTAAATATATTACTGGAAGAGCATCAAATTTTCTAACTGATTTACTTTATTTTCTAAAATATACTCCTTGAGATTCTTGATGAACTAAATAAGCATTAGTTTTGTTTGTGGGTTATACTACTGTAATACGAAAAAAATTTAAACTGTAATGAGTAAAAGCTGTTTGTCATGTTATAGGAATAATATAGTGAAAAATCTATGGAATGTCTTCCAAGGTTATGATTTTCAAAAAATTTTCCAAATTTTTAGTATTCTGAGGTTTACTTAACTGCTGTACGTACATGATAGGGACTTGAAATTTTAAAATGGCGGTAAGTAATAATGTTCATATAATAACACATATACATAAAAATGGCTGCTGCTGCAGCTGAATTTAATTTAAATTTTTCATTCTATTTCCTTTTGGGTAGTGGGAATGTCACTTAACAATTTTCTGGTGTTTATTTCATTCACTGAACTGATCTAGACATATCCAATTATCTTCATTCTGCCACTTGAGGTTAGTGTCTAGTAAGTGATAACAATGAAATTTTATAGTAATGCTCATCGCAGTAAAGTTAACCTTAAAAGTATACAGATCTCTCCATGGAATTTCTACTTTAGCCCCTATTTCTATGGCAGTCTCACATCAAACGCCATAATACCCGGGTATCTTACCACATTCATTCCCAGCAACCCTCCACTTCCCCTTGCTGGTGGACTTCACAAACTAATAAGCAACTGCTATCAGTAGCTAGAGGGTAGCAATTGTCCAGTCTTTCTACTTCAGGGAGGATCGCATGAATTCTGAAGCAATGAGTTATCTCTACAAGAATTCTTGCGGAGAATAAATAATATGATTGGCTTCCCCTAAGAGAGATCTAATTCTTCTCTTTCCTTCTGTAGTACCTCTATGAACTACTCTGGAAGAATAAAGTGTCTAATTTGTCAATAACAATAACCCTCCTCAAATTTTCTTCTGCCGAACATATACTTGGGTAAATTTGCTGGATTATCATATAATACCACTCATACAAAAAATCAAATGTAGTACAGGCAGCCCTCAGTTAACAGCGGGGTTCCGTTCCCGGCCGATACCAACTGAAAATCGCTGCTAACCAAAAATCGGCAAATACAGCACTAAAAAACTGCTTAACGGCACCGCTAACCGAATATCGGCAACGTTAACCAGAGATTGGTGCTGCTGTTAACTAGAGACTGGTGCTGCTAAACAGAGATCAGCACCAAAAATTCAGTTAACAGTATCGCTAGACAAGCGCCATAAAACCGGATAGCCATTAACTGATGCTGCTGTTAACCCAGGGCTGCCTGTAGATATCTTTCCTAGAGGTCAGTAGATATATATTCTTTTTCTCAGATTTAGTTACCCAGTTACCACAAGGTCTGTAAGATACTGGCAATTCCTGATAAAAAAAATTCCATTCCTAAATTGTCAGGGATGAAGGACAGGTAATTTTTGGAAAAATATTGTACTATAGGTTCATAAAATCTCACAGACATAACATTTTTGTTGGCTCAGTAGTTCCTCACAACCTAATCTCTAAGACTGTAAGGCTTACATTGATTGATCATGTAAAATGTCTAGTGTTTTGGAGATACTAATACATCTTCCACTCCTTTGTAGGAGAGATCACCAACAAGTACTAACTGAAAATTTTGTTATGGCCAGTAACTGCTGGTAGTGGGGTAGCCAGGCTATCTTACTCTAACCTGCAGTCATTTTACAATCTTGATCATATTAAGGGGAGTGCTGACTTCATAAGGCCTCATTATAAAGCACTAAGTGCTTATAGCCACCTTATGATTAAAGGGATTTGCTTCAAATATGTACCACTTATTCGTCAAATAATAATGACTTTTCAAGGATGAAAAGTTAGAAATCAGACTTCCAATTTATTTATTTATTTTTTTGCATCTGAAAAATAATCATGACTTCAGTTTTCGAAAATATGCCAAAAAAGTTTCACTCAAAAATCAATTTTGCTCTTTGAATCACTTAAAAATCAAGATATATACGTAGTAGTAAAAATTTATTTTAGAAAAAACTAAGTTTTGAGAAAATGGCCAAAAAAAGTTATGCTTATTTTGTAATAACTATGAAACTATTACAGTTAAAAGGCAGCTTTTTGTAATTAAACTATTTTGTAATATAAGAGATATGCCATGAAATTGATAATATTATCAAATGAATAGGACTGTGCCCTCTCTTGATTTACAGATTACCTAAAATTTGCATTTCTGGGCTCAGCTCGTGTCGCTGCGCGAAATATCCTTTAATCTATTATTTCTAGGGTAAATGTACTAACACATACCAGAGAATAAATAAATAAAGAAAAAGGTCAGTATAACTGACTCGCTCACCCTCCCAGAGGGTGTCGGTATGAACACTATGGCGAGTGAGACCACTACCACGAGCCAAATGCCACTAGAATTCTCCCACTACAAAATCCCCAAGAGGAGAGCCGACCCACAGAGTGGGCAGCACCTACTACTACTACTCCATCCCATGCTGCCGACTGCTGCGCCTCTGGTGGCCATCCTTTTCAGTTAGCGCACACGATACACACGTGCCATTTTCTTCTCTGTGTTTTTTGTGCCCTTTCCTTTGGATTTTATTACCATGGAGCGTGCAGCCATCGCAGCAGCTAAGTTAAGTACTCAGTGTTTATTGCTAATGGTTTTTTCCGGCCCTGAGCACGTATTTGCCGTTTTTTAGGTATAAATACGAACTCTAGGTCGGAAGCATGGCAGCATGGTTCTGCCTCGTGGTGGGTTCGTTCTGGGTCGCCCATACCCAGAACATCCCCTTGCTTATGTACGCTCTATTTTATTTATCCGCTTTGTTTAGGGTACGGTCTACACGGTTTTGTCATGCATGCATGTCTTTTACCTTATGTAGGCTCTTCCATCCAGACCCTAGCCACGGCTCTTAGTATCGGCCTCGGCTAGCTTTGAGTGGTAGACTTGCCTTCGGGTTAGTCGTACACTCCTGGATTTTTTCTCCTACTATATTGTTTTCTTTCTTTCATTTTATTATTCATTTGTATTATTTATGTGATATTTGTTAGGTTAGTTAGGCGTCTGGCTTGCTTAGCCTAGGTCATGGCCCATTGGGCCTATATGTTACCGCTCTTCAGCTCGGTTGCTTCCCGATAGCATCTCTCTGATCAGTTGGTTATGTTTCTAGGCTTAGTTGTTGTTCTTATCGCCCCGTGGTCACTACGTGATCACGAGGCAGCCAGACGCCTGTCCAGTCACCTCCCCCCCTCCCGCTCTTCCATAGGGTCGGGGGGGGTGGGTAGGTCTGCCCATGCTCGCTCCACATACCCGAGCCTGCCTCCCTCTCTCCCCCCAGGCGGAGGGGGTAGAGGGACGGGACAGACCCAGACTGGACTCGACCTCTCCGGCTTCTCGGTCCGGTCGGATGGTAAGGTGGGGGGAACTGGCCTTTCCCCCCTCCATTACTACCCCGTCGCTCCGTTACTAGCCCGAGTCTGTATGCCCCTCGCTCTTTCCCACCTTACTAGGGCTCCTTTACCACCGGAGACCTGGCATCCAGCGGAAAGGTGCTAGTCTACCCCACGGGGTGGACCGGAACATACAGTCGGTCCCTTCTAACCTCTCCGTTTCACTGAGTTATACACTCCGCCACGCACTGGACTTAGTCCGGTACGTTCGAGTTTTTAGGTTTAAGATCTATTATGTTAAACTATTAAGTTTATCTTAAGTACCTTAAACCATCCCCCCTCCCTTCGTGTTTCACCGGATCCCTCCGGGGTTATAGCCTATTCAGGCGATTAAGGGAGGGGTTTATGCCCAAATTTTTTCCGAGCTCCGGCATGCAACGGAGTTCTTTTCTGTCCTTTAGCCTGTAAGTGATAGTCTTTAAGATACTCATGTGTCTTCTCACTTACAGAACCACCAACTGTGAGCATCCGGGATGCGCCGCCACTCTCAGGACCCATGTGGACACGAAGTTTGCCGGTCCCATGCTCCATGCGCGACTCCGCACGGGGACATCCAGGTCTGGTACCATGAAACGTGTACCATCTGTTACGATCTGGTGAGCCAGCTTTTTAGACGGGGTAAGTATTCCATCTCCGGTAGCTGGTCCTCATCTGTTATAGTGCTTAAGTTTTACATCACTCTAACTTAAGGTAAAATTCAAGGGGTCTTATAGCCCCTATAATTTTAAGTTACGCTTTAAGTTAGCTTTAGTTTTAAGTTATTCTTAAATCTAATCAATACCCTCTCTTCCAGGCGCCGGCCGTGAGGGATACCGCACTGGCAACCCTGCGGGCCTGGGTCGGCGGTTTCGGGAAGAACGCTGCCAAGGGTATGCCCTACATCCTGGAGAAGAGGTTGGCGGTACTAATCTTCCCCGGAGGCAAGGCGACAGGCTACGTCGACCCAGTAGAGGCGGCCCCGACTATCGCTTTCATCCAAGCAACAGCTGGCTGCCTCGTTGACTGACCAAGGCCAGGACATCTCCTCGGAAGTCGCGACGCTGGATATCAATGTAGAACCTATGGTAGGTGTGGACGACCTGTTGGTCGAGGTAGGTAAGTTGGACACCCAAGGGATACCCTTCTTGGTGCAACTACTTCTTCTACTCCTGCAACCTCTCCATCCTTCCAAGGCTTTACGGATAACGAATTATATACTTCTCCTGACGCTTCAGTTAGACCCAAGGTCAAGGGTCAAGCAGTGAAATCCTTGACGAAGACGTCGTCGTCGTCTAAGAAGACGGCTTCGGCGTCATCCTCTTCTCGTAAGTCTCCTCCGGCTAGGAATCCCGGAGCAGAGAGATCTAAAGCTTCTGGGTCCGGCTCTAAGTCCTCGAGGAGTAAATCCTCCAGAGAGAGATCTCACACTCCAGCGGAGTCGTCAGTTCCGCTACCCTTGGTTCCAGTTCAGAGCCACCCCTCCACCTCCGCAGCAGCTCCGGCTTTGGACTCCAATGCTGGTCTGTTACAACAGGTGGGCGACCTGGTTGGGTCTCTGAAAAATAGCATGGAACAAATGATCTCTCGGTTGTCGGATAGGATTACCTCTCAAGACAACATTATAGCCGGACTGAGCCAAGCTCCTCTAGCCTCTCCTCCACCTTTAAACAGGTGGAGCCCAGCTTCCCCCAGTATGACTCTCTACCTCCGTTCTCAATGAACAACCCTTGGAGAGTAGCGTCATACGCCCCCTTCCAAGACGGACTCATTTCTATCCCGGAATGTGGAACTCGGAGGATCGAGGACTTCGAGGTTATACCCGGATAAGACCTTACAGCCTCCGTTCATCGGCTACGCCAGGCTCACCGCCTCAGCCATGACTCGGGATGATAAAGTACCAAAGGAGACAGTCCTCTATTCACGTGACCAGGCTCAGAGAGAATGGCTCAGGTGTCTAGAGGACATGGATTGTTCCAATACGAAAAATCCAACCTTTCAAGAGTCCGTTTACGATCTTTACGATGGATGAGAGCACCCCGCTCCCTTTCCTGACAAAGATCGCGACAAATCTTTTTCTACCCATTCCAGCGGTCCCAGAAGGGGGACCCCATGCCTCAACTGAAGGAAGCAGATCCTACATCTCCGTTACTTCCTTCAGCCGAGAATTGTGGGAAGACTTATCCTAACACCTTCTCAGCTGGCAAACTCAAACCGGACTGTGCTATGGAGCAGTTTGGTGAGAAGCTACCTAGGCTTCCAGATAGCCTTATTCAGGCAGAATTTGACGCCAAATCGCGGTTAGCCAGGTCTATTAATTCCATGGCTATGACCGAGGTGGCTACCATAGCCTATGGGTCAGAACCGCTCTTCAAGCTTCTTACCAAATCCTTGACTCAAACGGTACAGTCAGATATGTTTGAGTTTGCCACTGCTAGGACGAATTGTAGGAAGCATGTCCTACAAGAAGCAACTATTCGGCACGAGCCGAATAGGTTACTTGCGTCAAGCATCTGGGGAGCAGACCTCTTCCCAGAAGCGATGGTGAAGGAGGTTCAGTCAGAGGCTACGAGATTGAACCAGAGCCTTAAGGACCGTTGGGGTCTTACGGCCAAGAGACGACAGGATCTAGCAGCTAAGGGTAAGGGTCAAAGGAAACCTAGACGTTTCCAGCCCTACCAGAAAAAGCAGCCACGCTTTTCTCAGCAAGTTCCGGCTGTTCCCTTGGTGCAAACAGCCCAACCTTCCACCTCAAAGGCTCAATCACAGCCGATTTACGTTATCTCCCCTCAGCCTCAGCCCTCCCACCTCTTACGCCCTCTCTCCAGCTTACAACCAAGCCTTCGAGAGTCAAGCTTCACAGAAGTATGACCGCTCGGTAAGGGAACGGCAGAGGTAAGCGATCCTTTCGTGGGAGAGGATCGGGAGGTCCCTTTAATAGGGGAAAACATTTCAGGGAGGCCGAGGAGGCTACCAGAACCAATGAGGAATTTCAGGTAGGAGGGAGGCTGTTTCACTTTCGCCACCGGTGGAACTTCAGCAAGTGGGCTCAGAGCATTGTGTCAAAAGGCCTGGGTTGGAGCTGGTTAACGAACCCACCCCCATCCAGACCTTTCCGCCAACTTCCTTCCAAGGAATTGACGGAGTATGCGGAGGATCTCCTTCAGAAAGGAGCTATAGCGAGAGTCAAAAGGTTAAAATTTCAAGGACGCTTGTTCAGCGTGCCAACAAAGAAAGGCTCACAAAAAAGAAGGGTAATCTTAGACTTGTCCCGCTTAAACTTAGCCATTCGCTGCGACAAGTTCAAGATGCTCACGATCTCGCAGGTGCGGACCTTACTTCCCGTGGGGCCGTCACCACCTCTATCGATCTTACAGACGCTTACTATCATATCCCTATTGCAAGACACTTCCGTCCGTATCTGGGGCTTCAAGATAGGAGACCAGACATTCTCCTTCAAGGTAGTTCCTTTCGGGCTCAACGTGGCACCCAGGTGTTTACGAAGCTGGCGGAAGTAGTAGTTCAAACAAACAAATCAGATAGCAAGGGATTATGGTAGTAGCGTATCTCGACGATTGGTTGATCTGGGCTTCAACAGTCGAGGAATGCAACAGAGCAACACTGAAAGTAATTCAGTTCCTGGAATATCTAGGCTTCAAGATAAACAGGACCAAGTCAAGACTCACTCCAGAGTCAAACTTTCAGTGGCTAGGCATTCAATGGAATCTATCCTCCCATACTCTGTCGATTCCATCATCCAAAAGAAAGGAAATAGCGAAGTCAGTCAAACAATTTCTGAGTCACAAACTGGCATCAAGAAGATCCCAGGAAAGGATCTTGGGTTCTCTCCAGTTTGCTTCAGTGACGAACATCTTAATGAAAGCCAAACTGAAAGACCTAACCAGAATCTGGCGCTCACGAGCAAATGTCAGGTCCAGGGACAAATTATCCTCAGTCCCTCTGGTTCTAAAGAATCGACTCCGGCCGTGGCCGGGCGAAAGTCAAGAACTTGTCGGTGTCAGTGCCCCTCAGTTTCCTCCACCAGGGATCACCATCCACACAGACGCGTCATTAAGCGGTTGGGGAGGATATTCCCAGTTCAAAAAGGTTCAAGGAACGTGGTCACCTCAGTTCCGTCAGTTCCATATAAACGTACTGGAAGCAATGGCAGTGTTCTTGACTCTAAAAAGGTTACGCCCGCCAAAGTACTCCCACATAAAGCTAGTCCTGGACAGCGCAGTGGTGGTACATTGTGTAAACAGAGGAGGCTCCAAGTCACGTCATCTAAATCATGTCATGATAGCCATCTTCTCCCTGGCGGACAAGTTCAGTTGGCATCTCTCCTCCACTCATATAGCTGGAGTGAGAAACGTCATAGCAGATGCTCTATCCCGATCAGTACCTCTAGAGTCGGAATGGTCACTGGACAACAGTTCGTTCCAATGGATTCTTCAGAGAGTTCCAGGTCTACAGGTGGATCTCTTCGCATCTCAAGCGAACCACAAACTCCCGTGTTATGTGGCCCCCAACCTGGACCCTCTGGCCTATGCCACGGACGCCCTGGCTCTAGACTGGAACAACTGGGAGAAGATTTATGTCTTTCCTCCCGGTTGAAGTATTCTCATGAAAGTCTTAAACAAACTCAGGACATTCAAGGGTCAAGTGGCTCTAGTAGCCCCAGACTGGCCGAAGAGCAATTGGTACCCTCTCATTCTGGAACTGGGTCTTCGCCCTCTTCGGATCCCCAATCCCAGGCTCTCCCAGTCAGTACAAACGAAGACTGTGTTCGCTTCCTCAGGGATTCTCAAACCCTAACTTTATGGATTTCATGAAGTTTGCAGCAAAAAGGGATGCGAATATTGACCCTCAGAATATTCTCTTCTTGGAATCCGATAAAAGAGATTCAACTTTGAGACAGTATGATGCTGCTGTCAAAAAGTTAGTCAACCTTCCTGAAAGAATCAGATATTAGAATCATGACAATCAATTCAGCTATATCCTTTTTCAGATCCTTATTTGAAAAAGGCTTAGCCGCTAGCACAATTACGACAAACAAGTCAGCCTTGAAAAAGATTTTTCAATTTGGGTTCAACATAGACTTGACAGATTCCTACTTCTCGTCTATTCCCAAGGCATGTGCTAGACTTAGACCTTCGGTAAGGCCTACGTCAGTATCATGGTTCTTAAACGATGTTTTAAAGCTGGCTTCAGAAACCAATAATGACACATGCTCGTTATAATGCTCTTAAGAAAAACCCTATTTTTATTAAGCTTGGCCTCAGGAGCTAGAATTTCAGAACTGTCGGCGTTATCCAGAGATCCGGATCATATTCAGTTCCTTCCCACAGGGGAAGTGCTACTTTCTCCGGAACGTAGCTTTATAGCAAAGAATGAAGATCCTTTGATGAGGTGGGAACCATGGAAGGTACTACCCCTTCCACATCTCTTTGCCCAGTTTCAGCCTTACGAGCCTTTCTATCTAGGACCTCCTCATCCTCATCGGGTCCTCTCTTTAAGAGAGAAAAAGGTGGCACTTTATCTATTAAAAAGGCATCAGGCAACAAATCCTGTACTTCATTAAACAAGCCAATCCTGACTCTTTCCCAAAAGCACATGATGTCAGGGCAGTAGCCACCTCAATTAACTATTTCCAACATATGAACTTCGATGAGTTGAAAAAAGGGATTTTGACGAAGGAAAAATCTATTTCTGGGTGATTGGCTCGTGTCGCCCTATGAAAGGATCCTTAATATCATTCTTTCTAGGTAAAATTAATCTAAAATTACCAGAGAAAACAAAATTAAGAAAATGTCAGTAAAACTGATCGCTCACTCTTAAAAAGAAGTGTCGGTATGGTAATAGGTGGGGCGAGTGGGAACACTACCACGAGACATTCACCAATTAGACCTTCCAATCAGAATCCCCACAAGAGAGAGCTGATACCAACGGGCGATGCAGCCGCTACTACTACTACTAGAGGACGCCACGGACAGCAGCGCCCCTAGCGGTCATCCTTAATCTAAAAACATCTTGTCCTGCAGGGGGGGCAAACAATACAGGGTGGGTTTCATAGGGCGACACGAGCCAATCACCCAGAAATAGATTTTTCCTTCGTCAAAATCCCTTTTCTGGGCTCAGCTCGTGTCGGCCTATGAAAGAGTACCAGAGAAACAGACAAGATGGAAAAAAGGGACAAATGAAAAGCAGTTGTAAAATGAGGGATATAATAGTAAATCAATTACAGCATATAAACTAAGTACTTAAGTCTAACTTATTTTAAACAGTAACATAAAACAAAAGAAAGTTAGTAATGTAAAGTACTTAAAATTACAGTAAACACAGTAAATATAATAATGCAGTGTAATTTTTACAAATTAGATTTACTTAGAAAATTATTTACATAATACACACACTTGTGTCCTACCCTAGCATAAAAATAAGGGTAGGTACACTGAAGTACAATATCAGTACAAGTGTGGATGTCCCTAGCAAAAAAATAAGGGACAATCCACTAGTATGATTCAGCGGCTAAGGCTAGGATATCCGAGTAGCATGGCGATAGGGTGAGGCATGTTGGCTGAGGTAGGTAGAAAGGAGACCTGGATCTATACTACGACTACTATACAGTATCAGGAGAAACAATGTTTCCCGCTGCTACTGCTGAAAATTTTAAAGATTCCAAGGACTTTAGATAATGACGTTTAAAGACTGTCGGGGGGGGATTTCCATCCAGTATACTTTTTAAGATCCTCAAAGTTCATATGTTGAAAGTAATTAATTGAGGTGGCTACTCCCCTGATGTCATGTGCTTTTTGGGAATGAATCAGGATTGGCTTGTTTAATAAAGTAAAGGATTTGTTGTCTAATACCTTTTACTGACAAGTACCACCTTTTTCTCTCATGAAGAGAGGACCTGAGGATCTTGAGGATGTACGAGATAGAAAGGCTCTTAAAGTTGATACTGGGCAGAGAGAAGGATCTTGGGAAGTGGGATGACTTTCCAAGGAGCCCACCTTGCCAGAGGATCCTCATTTTTAGCTAAAAAGCTACGATCCGGAGCAAGCAGAACTTCTCCTGAGGGGAGGAATTCCACATGACCCGCATCTCTGGATAGAGCCGACAGTTCTGAAATTCTAGCTCCTGAAGCGCTAGGCTTAATAAGAATAATGTCTTCCTAAGAAGCATTATGAATGTACCAAGACGAGTTGTCAGTATCTGAAGCTAGTTTGAGGACATCATTTAAGAACCATGAAACTGCAGTAGGCCTTTGAGAAGGTCTAAGTCTAGCACAGGCTTTAGGAATAGACGTGAAATAAGATTCAGTCAGATCTATCTGAAAAACCTAACTGAAAGATCTTCTTCAAAGCCGATTTATGAGTAGTAATAGTGCTAGCTGCTAAACCTTTTTTCAAACAAGGACCTGAAAAAGGATATAGCTAGATTAACTGTCATGGTTGTAGTGTTTGATTCTTTCAGGAAAGATGCTAATTTTTTAACAGCTGAGTCATATTGTCTAATGGTTGACTCTCTTATCTGATTCTAGGAAGAGAATATTTTGTGGATCAATATTAGCATCTTTATTAGCCGCAAACTTCATGAAGTCCATAAAGTTAGGGTCTGAAGAATTCCTGAGGAAGCGAACACAGTCCTCATTTGTACTGATTGTGACAGCTTGGGATTGGGAATCCGTTGAGGTCGGAGACCCAATTCCAGAAGAAGAGGATACCAGTTGCTCTTGGGCCAGTCCGGTGCAATCAGAGCTACTATTCCTTTGAAAGTCCTCAGCTTGCTTAAGACTTTCAGAGAAGATTCACTGGAGGAAAAACATAAATTTTTCTCCACTGATCCCAATCTAACGACAGGGCGTCCGTGGCATAAGCCAGAGGGTCCAGGTTGGGGGCCACATAGCAAGGGAGCTTGTGGTTCGCTTGTGAGGCGAAGAGATCTACTTGGAGACCTGGGACTCTCCGGCTTATCCACTGGAATGACCCGTCGTCTAGGGACCATTCTGATTCCAGAGGCACTGACGGACAAAGCGTCTGCTATCACATTTCTTACCCCGCCAGGTGAGTGGCGGACAGATGCCATTTGTGTTTGTTTGCTAGGGCAAAAATGGCTATCATGACATGGTTCACATGCTTGGATTTGGACCCTCCTCTGTTGATGCAATGAACTACCACTGCACTGTCCAAAACTAGCCTTAGATGAGACTTTTTCGGGGGAAGCAGTCTCTTCAAGGTAAGAAATACTGCCATTGCTTCCAGAACGTTTATGTGGAGCTGGCGAAATTGAACTGACCAAGTCCCCTGAACCTGTTTTGAACTGAGAATATCCCCCCCACCCGGACAGGGAGGCATCCGTGTGAATGGTTAACACTGGAAGGGGATATTGAAGGGGTACCTGCTTGGCTAAGTTCTTTACTTTCGACCATGGACGGAGTTGATTGCGAAGGATCTGTGGAATTACTGACAACTTGTCTCGAGATTTGGTGTTTGCTCTCGATCGCCAACTCGATTTATATCTTTTAGCCTTGCTTTCAGGAGGATATCTGTTACCGAAGCAAACTGAAGGGACCCTAGGATTCTTTCCTGGTTTCTCCTTGATGTTTTGCTTGCATTTGAGAAATTGCCTGACAGATTTTGCTATTTCCTTCCGTTTGGCCACTGAATTGACAGATTGTGGGAAGACAAATCCCATTGGATTCCCAGCCACTGAAAACGAGACTCCGGGGTAAGTCTGGATTTCGTTTTGTTTATCTGGAACCCCAGATGTTCCAGAAAGTGAACTACCTTTTTGGTGGCATGAGACATTCCTCGACGGTTGGTGCCCAGATCAACCAATCGTCGAGGTAAGCTGCTACCATGATTCCCTGAGTTCTCAATTGTTGTACAACCACTTCTGCTATTTTCGTGAATACCCTGGGGGCTACATTCAGACCGAAGGGCATCACTTTGAATGAGAATGTCTGATTTCCTAGCCTGAACCCTAGGAATGGGCGGAAGTGTCTGGCTATAGGGATATGATAGTATGCGTCTGTAAGATCGATGGAGCATGTGACGGCTCCACGCGGAAGTAAGGTCCTTACTTGCGAGAGGGTAAGCATCTTGAACTTGTCGCAACGAATGAAAGAGTTTAGCTTTGACAAGTCTAAGATTACCCTTCTTTTTGTTGAGCCTTTCTTTGGCACGCTGAATAAGCGACCTTGAAATTTTAGATGCTTGACTCTCGCAATAGCTCCTTTCTGAAGGAGTTCCTCCGCATAATCTGTCAATTCCTCTGATGGTATTTGGTGGAATGATTTGATTGGAGGAGGATCTTTGATCCAACTCCAACCCAACCCTTTGGACACTATGCTCTGTGCCCAATTGCTGAACCCCCACCTGTGACGGAAGAGGAACAGCCTCCCTTCCTATACCTGGGGGGAGGCCTCATTGTTGATGGGCGGGTTGACAACCCCACGCCCTCCTCTGAACTGCCTGCTCCTTGTCGCCGTCCTGCGCCACGCTGGCGAAAGTAGCCTCTCGCCCTACCTCTCAGCTGCTTGTTAAAGGGAGTGTAGCCCTGACCTTCATACGTAGGGTTGAAGGCCGGCGAGAGTGCGTAGGAGGTCGACGGTTGTGATTGAGGAGACAGCAGGAGGATGGGCTGGTTCTGTTTCGAACTACCAGGTTGTCCCTGTTGGGTAACCGGGACGGCCTGAACAAATTGCTGCTGTTGCTGGTGTTTCTGGTAAGGCTGGAACCTTTTACCAGACTTCTTTGGTTTCTTACCAGCAGTGGGGGCGGATTCTTGCTTCCTCTTAGATGAAATTCCCCACCTAGCTCTAAGGCTCTGGTTGAGCCTAGCAGCCTCGTGGTGCACTTCATTTACAGCGGATTCTGGGAAGAGATCCGCTCCCCACATGCTAGAAGCCAGGAGTCTATTAGGCTCGTGCCTAATAGTGCACTCCTGCAGACGTGCTTTCGGCAATTCCTCCTAGCTTGGAAGAAGTCGAAAGCATCTGTCTGAACCGTCTGAAGCTGGGATTTGGCCAAGATCTTAAACAGCGGTTCTGTAGCATATGAAAGAGCAGCCATTTCCGTTATTATTAGAGAATTGAGGGACCTGCCAAACCTAGTTCGCGCGTCAAACTCCGCCTGAATCAAGGAATCAGGCAGTCTTGGAAGCTTCTCGCCGAACTGGTCCATGGCGCAGTCCGGTTTGAGCTTGCCAAGCGTGAATGTGGCTGGCAAGTTCTCCCACAATTCTCCAAAAGCTGGGAAGAGCGGAGAAGTAGACTCCGCCTCCCTTAGCTGTGGCATGGGCTCATCCTTGAGGACTGCCTGAAGAGTCCTCTCTACTATTTTCGTGGCGAACGGAAGAGAAGCCTCTTCTTCCGTCGCAAAAATAGTGAAAGGACTCTTATAGGCCTGGGCCCGTATTTATCAAAGCTCGCAAATCCTTAAGAGTACTCTTAACTCATTAAAACACTCTTAAAGTTATGAAAATTCTTAAGAGAATTTTACGAAGCCTCTTACACGCTATGAGTACTCATATCTCAGGCCGAGATTTAAGAGTGGTGGAGGGGTCTCCTAAGTACTTAGGAGTTTCTCATAGCGGTAGTCACAGACTGTAAACATGGCAGACGAACAAGAACACCGCGTTCGCCGCCATAGGAATTTTCATCCAAGACTGGATATATTCGATGTGTATGACGACAGTGAGTTTAAAAAAAGATATAGAGTTGATCAAAGTGGCCTCATGTATGTGACTGACTTGATCAGAGAGGCGATTGCCAACCGCACAGAGAGGTTTTCTGCGGTATCTAACATATGTCTCTCACTCGCTCTCAAAATTAATGGATTAATTAATTTGATTACATATATTGGCGCAGGATTAGACACGATGGGTCAAGAATGGAATGAAAATGAAAATCCTTAGAGCTTTTTTGGTTAGTAGCGAGAGAGGAGCACTAGGCCTATAGTACTAGTGCTTCACCTCTTTCATGTCTCATTTATGTGTGTGTATATGTATATATATATTATATAGATATATAATAATAATATAATATATATATATATCATATATATATCTCCATCTAATCTATATATATATATATATATATCTATCTCTCTATATACTATCTCTCATATATCTATCTCTATCTATCTATCTATCTATATCTATCTCTCTATATCTATCTATCTCTATCTATCTATCTATCTCTATATCTATCTATCTATCTATCTATCTCTTATCTATCTATCTACCTATCTATCTCTATCTATCTATGTCTATCTCTCTATCTCTATCTATCTATCTCTATCTATCTCTCTCTCTCTATCTATCTCTATCTATCTATCTATCTGTCTCTATCTATCTCTCTATCTATCTCTACTATCTATCTATCTATCTCTATATCTATCTACTCTAATTCCTCTATCTCTATATCTATCTATCTCTATCTCTATATCTATCTATCTATATCTATCTTATCTATCTATCTCTATCTATCTATCTATCTATCTCTATCTATCTCTATCTATCTATATATCTCTATCTCTCCTCTATCTATCTATCTCTAATATCTATCTATCTCTATCTATCATTCTATCTATCTCTATCTCTATCTCTATCTCTATATCTATCTATCTCATATTATCTATCTATCTATCTATCTATCTATCTATCTAGCTATCTCTATCTCTATCTATCTATCTCTATCTATCTATCTATCTATCTAGCTATATCTCTATCTATCTCTATCTATCTATCTATCTGTCTATCCTATCTCTATCTAATCATCTCTATCTATTCTATTCTCTCTTATCTATCTATCATCTCTATCTCCCTCTCTCTATCTCTATCATGCATACAATCTAGATATCCCTCCCTCTCTCACTCGATCTATCTATCTCTCTCTATTCTATCTATCTCTAGCTATCTCTATCTCGATTATTCTAGCTATCTCTATCTATCTATATATCTATCTCTATCTCTATATATATCTTATCTTCTAATCTATCTATCTTATCTATCTCGATCTATCTATCTAGCTATGCTAATCTCTATCTTAATCTATCTATCTATCTAGCTCTATTAGTCTATCTCTATCTCTCCCTCTCTCTATCTATCTATCTATATTTCTCTATATTATATATCTATAATCTTCTCTCTATCCTCTATACGTATATATCTCATATATCTAATATCTATCGATCTAATCTATCTTATCTCTACTTTTGAATTCATCAATAATATACAGATCACAAGGTTAATATCATAATTAATGATTATATTGAATTTTTAAAATACTTTTTTTTAATTTTTTAAAATTAATAATGGCGAAAATCGTATATTCATGGATTTTAGCACTATATTTTCCGCTATTGTTAGCGAGATCTTCGCTTAAAAGTTTCTCCTAAACATACCGTTTTTCATAGCTAAGAGATTCTCTCAGAGCGTTGATAAAACACTCTTAGAAGTTCCTCTTAACTATGAGTGATTGAGTGACTTAAGAGAGAATATTTAGGAGATGTCATAGGAGCTATGATAAATACCGGCCCTGGAGCTTAGTGTTTGTGCACTCCCAGTCCTCAAGGCAGTGAACCCATTCCGTTGGCATGATCCCTACTGTAGAGAACATCTTCCCTAGAGATCTTGTCTTCCCTAGTAAGAGCCGCTACAGTCAGCCTAGCATAGCCGATGAAAGGCTGCGCCAGACCCGGAGGATAAAACTCGAAGTCCTCAATCCTTCGAGTTCCACACTCCGGGATAGAGATCATCCCATCCTTAAATGGAGCGTAGGCGGCTACTCTCCAAGGGTTCTCCATAGAGAAAGCTGGCAGAGAGTCGTATGGCGGGAGCTGGAAAATACCAGCACTTGGCCCTGGGGAGACTGGAAGAGGGACCTGAGAGAGCCCAGCCACTCGGTCCTCATTCTCTCTAACCCTGTTAGAGAGATCCTGGATGGATTGGCCTGATTGAGACAGAGTGCTTGACAGTTGTGCAAACATCTGCTCAAATTTCGTCCCCAGGGCGGAGACTTGCGAAACCAACCATCTCACCCACCTGTTGCATCACACTGCTGAGAAAGCAGTGGGATCAAAGGTGCTGGGTCCCGCTCCTCCCACCGGCGTTGAGGAGTGGATGCGGTGGAGGCAGGAGAAGGCACTGGCTCGGCGGGAGCGCGAGCCTTCTCCTTAGAAGCCTTGCTTCTAGAGCTCTTCGAGTAAGAAGAGCTCGGCTTGGCCTTCACCGCGTCAGCGTAAGAAGTCGAAGACTTCCTAGCCGAAGAAGACGAAGACGACTTCTTAGAAGTCGTCTTAGATAGAGTCTTCCGTTCTCTCTGTCCCTTCACCTTAGGAGGTACAGAGAGAGCGGGAGAGCGGGTAGGGATCTCAGATCCCACAAAGCCTTGGAAAGAGGCGCTCGAAGAAGGGACAGGAGAAGATCCAGGAACACCCAAGGAAAGACCTTGGGCGCCCGACACACCTACCTCAACCAACAAATCCTCTACTCCAACCGCCATCGGCTCGATGTTTAGGTCCAGGGCAGCGACGTCCGGGACCGACTCCTGTGAAGCTACGACCCCGTAAGATTGCTGGAGATCTTGCTGGATGGAGGCTATGAGAGGGGCTGCGGACAAGGGGTCAACGTACCCTGTTGACTTGCCCGCCGGGAAGATCTGGACGGCCAGCTTCTTATCAAGGATGTACGGCTGGCCTTTGGCGGCGTTCTTTTCCGAAGCCGCCCACCCACGCTTTCAGGGTAGCAAGGGCGACCTCCCTCACACTAGTAGCCTGGAAGAAAGGGCGAGATGAGCTTCTAATGGCGGAACGGGGTTAAACAAACTATGTCTAAGAGTTGTTAGTAAATGATAAAGAAGCCTATAATCGACTTACCCCCTCCACCAGCTGACTGACTAGGTCGTAGCAGATGGCGCAGGCTTCCGGGTGCCAGACGATCATATCGTTGAATGACGTGGCACAAGGAGCGTGAGACCTGCACTCATCGTGGCCGCAGGGGTCGTACAACGTCGCGTTGCACGCCGGGACCTGACAGTTGGTAGCCTGTAAGTGGAAAAATACATGAGTATCAGGAGAACACTTACAGTCTAACAGTTGCTCCGCTGGTGCCGGAGCGAGAAAGTTAGATTAAACCAGAGCCCCGCCATAATACGTGTGGTAACAAGGTTGGTTGGTTGTCCTAGGCTATGCTCCGCTGACGGCGGGGACAAAAGATAGAATCCAACCAGGAGTGGTGGTAAAAGGAAACCACGACGAAAAATGGCGGGGATGGTAAGCATATGAATAATAAAATTAAAACAAATCATCGTAAAATTAGGGTATATCGTTAAAATAACAATAATATCAAACCTTCCTCCACCCGTCTACTAGAAGAGTGCCCGGGTAAGAAGCAAGCTCCCTTCCGGTAGCGGGGGAGAGATATAAGGATATAGTAGGCAAGCAACCGACCACTAGTAGTGACCACCCCGCCCGCTGGCGGAGCCAGTAATCTATAACCAAAGGTGCCCCGGCTGCGACGGAAGGCTCCGTTCGTTATAGAAAGGGAAGGTGGCTGAGCAACTGGGGAAGGGGGGGGAGGGTCTCGGCGTAACACGGCGGGAGAGAGAGAGGGGGGGGGTGGCCTACTCCTCCGCCCCGTCTCAACAACTACCCGCATCGGAGACACGGTAACCCTATGAGGTGGTCGCCCTATACCCCACCGCTGGGAGGAACCCCTGGCCACCTCAGAGAGGGAGGGAGGAGGGCAACTGAGGTTGTCATGACAACCAAGGGGTCCCCCAGCACCTCCCTATACCTGGTAGGGAGGGAAGGGGAAGGGTAAGGTGCGATGGAACACGTGACCGCAAGTGGCCTAAGAAGCCGCGAGCAACACAACCGTGGGAGGGCCACGTGAACCAGGCTGTACCAAATCATGGAACATGCACCTAGGCTAGCCTAACACCCTAAATAGAATAAATTACATCGTAAAGATGGAAAAGACACTTTTAGTAGAAGAAAAAGAAGCCCAGGAGGAGGCAAACTGTTCCGAGGAACAGAAGCCTACTCGGAGCCAGCGAAAGCCGATGAAGAGCAAGAGCCGGGATGCTGGGCTGGAACAATAATAATAGCCCTAAATACCAAACTAAGAGAAATGGTAAGGGGGCTAATCTAGCTAAAACTCGATGTAAAAACGATGAACGTAAAAGGTAAGCCCATAAGTATAAGAAGTCCCAGTATGGAGGACCGGGAATTCTTAACAAGGCAGCATGGCGCCGCCACGAGACAACCGGGAAACCGTATATGACCTATTAGAAGGAAAATACTGGTTCCCGGAAGATAAAATTATAGTAAAACATTACTTATGAGGCACTTAACTTAGCCGTTGCGATTGCAGAACGTTCCATATCGAAGAAGATAATAAATCCCGTAAAAGGCACAGCACAGAGAAAAATGCGTCTGTACGCTAGCGCTAAATATTAAGGATGACCGCTAGGGGCGCTGCTGTCCGTGGCGTCCTCTAGTAGTAGTAGTAGCGGCTGCATCACCCGTTGGTATCAGCTCTCTCTTGTGGGGATTCTGATTGGAAGGTCTAATTGGTGAATGTCTCGTGGTAGTGTTCCCACTCGCCCCTATTACCATACCGACACTTCTTTTTAAGAGTGAGCGAGTCAGTTTTACTGACATTTTCTTAATTTTGTTTTTCTCTGGTAATTTTAGATTAATTTTACCTAGAAAGAATGATATTAAGGATCCTTTCATAGGCCGACACGAGCTGAGCCCAGAAAGTATACTGGATGGAAATCGCCGACAGTGTTCAAACGTCATTACTTAAAGTCCTTGGAAGCTCTGAAATTTTCAGCAGTTGCAGCAGGGAACATAGTTTCCCCTGACTCTGACTAATCTTTAGTAGAAGATCCAGTCCTCCTTTCTACCTGCCTCACCCAACAGTTCGTCTATTCCTGCCTTGTTCATTTACGATCACCTTGTGTCTTAGCTGCTCTTATGATGATGTAGTGGGTGTCCCTTATTTTTTTGCTAGGGACACTCACATTTGATGGTGGTTATTGATCTCGTGGATGTCATCTCCTTATTTTTATGCTAGGAGATACATCTTATTATAATGGTTACGGGTTTTGTATATTAAGTCATATACATTCCTTTATATATTATTATTGTTGAGTTTGTTTTATTCAACTTTTATGTTAATTGCTTTAGAATGTTTTGATACATAGCTTTACACAGATACCATTTTTGTACATATATGACATATTTCTCCTGTATATATGTATATTACCTTAAGTTAAGAAATATTATTAGAATTAAGTGTAATTTAAGCAATATTTCTTTTTTGTATCACTGTGTATATGTATCCTTATTAGCAATTATATTCGTTTATTTTTATTTTATCTTTTATTTGAGACCTCTTTGCATTTTGTTGAATTTCTTTACAATCTTGTGCTATTTCTCTGGTACGATTTCGCGCAGCGACACGAGCTGAGCCCAGAAAAAGGGATTTTGACGTAAGGAAAAATCTATTTCTGGGCGATTGGCTCGTGTCGCCAGCGAAATCCCGCCCTACCCATCCCATCGCCAAGATTGTCTGCTAACTTCAGGATGGCCACCAGAGGCGCAGCAGTCGGCAGCATGGGATGGAGTAGTAGTAGTAGGTGCTGCCCACTCTGTGGGTCGGCTCTCCTCTTGGGGATTTTGTAGTGGGAGAATTCTAGTGGCATTTGGCTCGTGGTAGTGGTCTCACTCGCCATAGTGTTCATACCGACACCCTCTGGGAGGGTGAGCGAGTCAGTTATACTGACCTTTTTCTTTATTTATTTATTCTCTGGTATGTGTTAGTACATTTACCCTAGAAATAATAGATTAAAGGATATTTTGCGCAGCGACACGAGCTGAGCCCAGAAATAGATTTTTCCTTACGTCAAAATCCCTTTTATGGGGACTGCCGACATCTTAAAGCCCAATTTTATAAAGTAAATGACTTTATACCTAATGACTTAAGTTTATTTCCTTCTAACTTTTACCACTGATTCTACAAATAATACTGAATAAATACAAGTCTTATTTCAGCCTTCTTTCCGATCGAAGCATTTAGTTTTGAAAAAAATAAAAACAGTTTTGAGAAAATGGCAAAATTATGCTTATTTTTTAATTTCTATGAAACTATTATGGTTAGAAGGCTGAATTTTGCACCGAAATTATTTTGTCATATAAGAAATATGCCATGAAATTTAGAATATAATCAAATGAATAGACCTGTGTTCTCTCTTGATTCATATATTACCTAATATGTGAACAAATTTTATTTTCAAATTCATTTTTAATGCTTTTTCATAATTTTTCATTCAGTGTCTCATAAAAATGATGAACAAAGTTGTCCATGAACCAATCTAACCATTCTTTATAACAATAACATTTCTGGGCTCAGCCCGTGTCGCTACGTGAAATGTCCTCTTAGCACACATTTCTAAGGTAAATTAATGCAAACATACCAGAGAAAAAAGCTAAAATGGAATTGCCAGAATATTCTGGCTCGCTCACCTTATTAAAAGGTGTCGGTATGGTTTCTGTGGTGAGTGAAACCACTACCACGGGTCTCTTACCATTTAGATTCATCCCTCTTCGAAATCCCCCTACCAGAGAGGGGACGATGTAAGGCCCACTCCCAGCTACGACTACTACTAGCGCCCCCAACGCTACCACCAGCGCCTCTACCGGTCATCCTTTTCGTTAGCACCATCCAGTTCACACGTGTTTTTCTCGATCTGTGTTTTTGTGCTTTCTTTCTGGATTTATATCACCATGGAACGTCAAGCCATCGCTGCATCTAAGTTAAGTACTGCTAGAAGTGTTTCACACGTTTTTAGCCGGTCATGGGCCCGTTTAACCAATTTTATTTAGGTCATGAAGACGGCGTCCCCAACGGCTTTGTCACCGAGTCACCTTGCGCGGCTCGCTCCACGTATTTCATTATTTCGTGCTTCTTTCGGTCCCCTATACCGATGGCGCTCAAATATTTTAGCAGTACATGTTTTCTATTATGATTTTGCAGTTTTGACGTATTTAGTTTATTCATATCTTTACACGGGGGTTTCCTTGAGTTCTCACGAGCTCGTTAGCCTACATCGCTCCCTTAGCCTCAGAGTTCATGCATGCATGTTCCTTTGTATTTAGGTCTGTGATAGGCTCCATTAGGACATACGTCCTTTCTTTTAGTCCTGACCACCCTACGTTCCTACGTATCAGCACTTATGGCCAAGAGCTCCTTTGAGTTGCGCTAGTTTCGTACCCCGCCCTTCTTGGTTGGCCCGGTCTGGCTTCTCCAGGACTATTCTTTCTCTTATCCTGAATTTTTCTTCTTCCCCCTGTGTTTCTGTTAGGGTGTTTTTGTATTCATGGCTTTTGAGACGGTTAGAGGTGGCCTAGGCCACCTCAGACCGCCTGGTCTTTCTTACCGCGTGGCTCAAACCACGTCCGCGACGAGGCCAGGCAATTGCCATGAGCCACCCTGCGTCAGTCCCCCACGAGGGCGGAGATCTGCTCGTTCCCGTTGTCCCTGGCAACCATCCGAGCTCCCTCCCTTCTTCCCCCCTCTCCACGGGGGGAGAGAGAGAGAGGAGAGAGAGAGAGAGAGAGAGAGAGAGAGAGAGAGAGCAGAGAGAGAGAGAGAGAGATCGGGAGTTAGTAGGGGGGACACGCGACGCTGGCTCGGCTCGCACCGCTCTCACCCTTCGATACCGGGGGGGTTTCCCTGTGCAGTCGAGCCTCAGTTGGCCACCAGGCTCGGCTGCGCTCGGATCTCCTCGGTTACCGGGCCGAGCTCTCTCTCACCCCGAGTCACCATCCTTCCCGCTCCAGCGGATAGGGGCTCCGGCTCCGCCAGGCCCTAAGTTTGGTGACTGTAGAAGAGCTCTGCCATGTGTTTTTTACTGTTGCATGTTTACTTTTATTTCATTTATTGATTGTATACATCCTTTATGTTTGCTAACTAAGTCGGCGGAGACCCCGCTCACCACCCAGGTTCACACCTATTATTCTGATGCTTTTTTACGGCGAGTCATCCTCCCCCGCCATAATTGCTGGTCCCCTCCTGCTCCTCCCCCGCCGTTCTCGTACTCCTCGTTCCGGCGTATAGATTAGGTAACTTGGTTTCGGTGATTTTTCCTCCTCCGGCAACACCGGAGACGCACTGATTCTAGTTTTACCAACTCTATCGGACACCCACCACTTTACATGGCAGGAAAGCAGGTAGAGACCAAGCCTTAAACTATCAAGTAACTCCGGTGTACTCCGGTGTTATGATATATCACTTCTTGGACTTAGTCCAACGAATTAGTGTTGATACTCATGTATCATTTCACTTACAGGCCACCCACTGCCAGGAGTCAGGCTGCAACGCTGTCCTCCAGGAACCCTGTGGGCACGAGGTCTGCCGGACCCATGCTACCTGCGCCATCCGATTTGGTGAGCTAGCTGTCTGGCACCATGAGAGCTGCACCATTTGTTATGAATTGGTGGACCAGGTCTCCTCCGGAGTAAGTACATCGCCGGATACCAGGCTTTCTCATATGTAATTTTTGGCCTATATATACAGATCCTTCTGAGTGATATATCATTTGCAGTTGATGCGTAAGTTAATCTTAAGTAGCTTAAGTATTAATCCTGACCCTCTCTTTCAGACTGCTCAAGCGGTCAAGGATGCCGCCCAAACCACCCTGAAGGCCTGGGTCGGCAGATTTGGTTGAAACGTTACCAAGGGGCAGCCTTATATCCTGGATAAAAAGTTGGCTGCTCTTGTCTTCCCCGCCTGCAAATCGACTTCGTACATCGCCACCATCCAGGAGCAGGTTGCCCAAGCTGTGGAGGAGCCGGGTAGTCAAGAAGTAATGCAGGAAGTAGCAGCTCTCAATTTGGACCTCGAGCCCATGGCGGTAGAGGCAGCAGGTAGGAGGTTGAGTGAGGCAGGTTTGGTAGGGGCTCAAGGTTTACCCTTGAGCCATTCTAGATCTTCATCCCCTGTTCCTCCTCCTTCTTCCTTCCAGGGATTCTCCGAGGATGGGCAATCGGTCAGACCGAAGTCCACCCAGGCGATCCCTAAAGTTATAGGGAAGTGTGAGGTAAAGACGCTTCACAAGACTCTGTCTAAGAAGTCTAGTTCTGGTGGCTCTCAGAAATCTCCGGCTCACCATCCCGGAGGAGAAAAACCCAAGACTTCTTCGTATTCAAAGGGATCCAGAGGAAAGTCTTCTAGGGACAAAGCTCAGCTCCTACCTGACCCTGAGCCTTCAACCTCAACAGGAGCCCATCCTAAGACTCCCAGGGAGAAGCAGGAACCTACTCCCTTTGACTCGGACTCATTTACTGCAAACATTATGCAGCAAATGGGTAGTCTAGTAGGGAACTTGGTTCAGGACAAGTTCCAAGAGATGCTTTCCCACATCTCTTCTTCCTTTGAGGAGTCAGGCCAGTCAATCCGGGCCATCTCGGATAGGCTGGCCACTCAGGAGAACCTCATAGCAGGTCTCCGTGAAAACCCTACGACAGGTCTTGCACAGCCTGGTATGGCAGCCCAAGTCATGCCAGACTACAATACTCTCCCTCCTTACATGGCGAGCAATCCCTGGAGGGTATCGTCATACACCCCCTTCAAGGACGGGATGCTGATTTTGGCGGACTGTCGGAACTCGAAGGCTTTGAGGAACTCTTCGAGTTTCACCCAGCAAATTTGCAACCCCCCTTCATCGGTTACGCCCGCCTTACGGATGCAGCCATGAGGAGAGAAGATAAGATCCCTAAAGAGACGGTAATCTTCGGCTAAGAAGCCTAGAGGATTGGGACTGCATAAATACCAGGGTCCAAGCGTTTAAGAGCGCTTTCACTATGTTCGTAGAGGACGGAGAAACACCCATCCCATTCACAACGAAGGTGACGGAGCTGACCATGCAGGCCGCTATGAGAGACGAGCCGATGCCGCAGCTATGGGAAACAGAGCCTACATCACTCCTCCTCCCTGGTATGGAAGATCTATGGGCAGATCTCCCGGCCACCTTTTCGGTCGGGAAATTGAAACCAGACTGTGCCACCACTCAATTTAGTGAGCGGCTACCTAGACTTCCAGACAGTCTCATTCAGGCCGAACTCGACGCCCGAACGAGACTATCCAGATCCCTCAATACTCTGGTCATGACAGAGGTTTCAGCTGTTACATATGGTGACGAACCTTTGTTTAAACTGATAGCCAAATCACATTTGCACACGGTACAATGTGATTTGTATGACTTCATCGTGGCAAGGCGTAACTGCAGGAAACATGTCCTGCAAGAAGCCACCATATCACAAACCAAATAAATTACTGGCTGCTTCGATCTGGGGTGCTGAGCTTTTCCGAGAATCGATTGTAAACTCAGTACAGTGTGAGACTACAAGACTCAACCAGAGTCTCAAAGTTTGCTGGGGACTATCCAGCAAAAGGAAACCTGAGTCGACTTCTTCAGCCAAGAAGTCAAAGAAGCCTAGGAAATTCCAGCCTTTCCAGGCTCCCCAGCAACAGGCAATGGTTCAGGCAGTTCCGGTCTCTCAGGTGCCGCAACCATCGACGTCAAAGGCACAGCCTCAGCAACAGTTTCTGCTGCTGACGCCGCTTCAAAATCAAGCCTCCACCTCCTACGCTGTCTCCCCGGCCTTCAACCCAGTATTTGAAGGCCAGTCGTTTCAACCTTTCAACAGGTTCGGCAGGGGTAGCAGGGCTAGGGATGCCTTTCGCCAGAGAGGCGGCGGAAGAGCATCCAGCCGGGGTAAGCACTTACGAGGAGGGCGCGGGACATGCCCTTCCCCGAGCCAGTGAGAACCCTCAGGTAGGAGGGAGACTGTTCCTCTTTCGTCCCAGATGGAGGTTCAGCCCGAGAGCGAGAGGCTGGCGTAGGTACAGCGGCAATGAGTTCGACCTCACTTGCGCTCGTTTTGAACCAAGTAACATTAGGTCGGTGTTCGTTTGTGATTTTTGAGAGTTTTTTTAAGTACCGAAAATTAAAACAAAAACTATGTCTGCCCAAGCAACCAAATAGGTGTCCTGCTGGTAGTGCAAAAAAGAAGAGGCAATCCATCACTTTGGAGCAGAAACTGAAAATAATAAACCAGCGTGAAGCGGGAAAGGCAGTAATGGTTATCGCACGTGACGAACGTTTATCACAATCGACGGTATCCACCATCCTCAAGGACAAGAAACGTGTAATGGATGCTGTAAAGGCATCTGCTTCAGTTCATTCAACGGTTATATCAAAGAAGAGGATAGGGCCTTTGGAAGGAAATGGAGCAGTTACTGGTCCCGTGGATGGAGGATCAAATACAAAAGCGTATGCTGCTCACCCTCTTAACCATTCAGACAAAGGCGCGCATGCTTTTTGAAGAGCTGAAGAAGAATTATGATGATAACCACAACAAAAGTTTTGCAGCAAGTGCTGGATGGTTTCGTCGTTTCAAGAACCGCCATAATTTTCACAGTGTGAAAATTAGCGGTGAGGCAGCAAGTGCTGATGCCGACGGAGCCGCTAAATTTAAGGATGTTTTACACGAGATCCGTCGTTAATGAAGGCTACTTGCCGGAGCAAATCTTTAATGTTGACGAAACCGGACTTTATTGGAAACGTATGCCACAACGGTCCTACATCCACAAAGAAGCAACGGTGATGCCCGGTTTAAGGCATACAAGGATCGATTGACTCTTCTGCTTGGGGGAAATGTGGCTGGGTATAAACTTAAGCCCTTATGATTTATCACTCAGAAAATCCAAGGGCTTTAAAAAACATCGACAAGCAGACACTTCCTGTGCATTACCGTCATAATAAAAAAGCTTGGATGACTGCAATATTGTTCGAGGACTGTTCGTTCATTTGCTTCATTCCGGAAGTGAAAGATCATTGTAGAAAAAATAACATCCCCTTCAAAATTCTTCTGATTCTCGACAATGCTCCTGGCCACCCTCAGCACATCGGAGATATTAACGAGAATGTAAAAGTTGTGTTTCTGCCACCAAACACAACTTCTCTCATACAACCCATGGATCAGGGTGCTGTGGCTACGTTCAAGGCGTATTATCTTCGGAACACGTTTGCGCAGGCTGTTCAGGCTACGGATAACGAGGAGAAAGATCTCAGAACTTTCTGGAAAGAATTTAGTGTTCTTAACTCCATTATGAACATTGGAAGGGCGTGGAAGGAGGTAAAGAAAGAGTGTATGAATGGGGTCTGGAAAAATCTGCTGAAAGTGTATGTGAACTCGTTTAAAGGTTTTGATCAGAATGAAGAAGAAGTGGAAATCAATAAAAAGATCTTGATACTTGGGAAAAGTTTAGATTTAGAAATTGACGAGGAAGATATCCAAGAACTTATAGATGTGCAAGAAGTAGAGCTAACGGCAGAGGATTTAATTGCACTTGCAGAAGAGAAAAAAAAAGCAGAAGAGGAAGAAGAAATAAAAGAGCCGGAGCGAACGTTTACGACTAAAAAACTGGCAGAGGCGTTTGCTTTATTTGATCAAGGACTGAAACTTTTAAGTGAAATGGATGGGGACGAGGAACGTTTGCCAAAGTTCAAGAGGGCTCATCAAGACAGTGTTGCATGTTACCCGATTAATTTATGAAGAACGAAAAAAACGCAACTGTGGTCCAACCTACAATGGATTTTTTCTTCAAGAGAACGACTCCAGTGCATTCCGCTTCCCCCAGCCCTCCCCACCCCCTCACTTGAGACTCGATCCTGTACGTCTCGGAACAGTTGTTTCCTCAGACAATAACTGAAGCTAACATGAAAAGAAATTCTATCTGAGGAAGAGCGAATTGATGATCCTGCTGCTTTATCATCATCCTCCTCTTCCGATCTTTAGTTATAGTAGCCATGAACAGCCTGACACCGATCACGTATGCCGGCAACGGACCGAATCTTGGTGAGTACCCTTTACGCTACAGTCTGATCCTTGTTCTTATTATTAAGTTTCTTTGTTTTTATACTTAATTATCATAAGTCAATCTGCATTGAAGAAACACCCGAACTAGCTGATATTAATAATACTACTACCTTTATATGTTAGGTATACTGTGTAGTGTAGGGCTTATCTTCCATATATGTGTATATAGCCTAGCCTATATGGTACTGATTAACTTAGTGTAGGCTGGGCTATATCCGAGATACGATTTTCTCAACTTACGATGGGTTTTTCGGAACCTAACCCCATCGTAAGTAGGAGAATACCTGTAGTGTCAAGAGTCAAGCACTTAAAGTTTCAAGGTCGCTTGTTCAGCATGCCAAAGAAAGGCTCAAACAAACGAAGAATAATTCTAGACTTGTCTCGTCTAAACTTATTCATTTGTTGCGACAAGTTCAGAACGCTGACTATCTCGCAGGTGCGGACCTTACTTCCCCGTGGGGCCATCACCACCTCTATCAATCTTACAGATGCATACTATCATGTTCCAGTAGCAAGACACTTCCACCCGTTCCTAGGTTTCAGACTAGGGAACCAGGCATTCTCCTTCAAGTTAATGCCTTTCGGGCTCAATGTAGCCCCCAGGATTTTAACGAAATTGGCGGAGACAGTGGTTCAAGAACTCAGGTTTCAGGGAATAATGTTAGTTGTGTATCTGGACGATTGGCTCGTTTGGGCCACAAGCATTGAAGAGTGCCACAAAGCAACGGTCAGAGTAATTCAATTTTTGGAACACTTAGGATTCCAGATAAACAAGACCAAGTCCCTGTTGACACCGGACTCTCACTTTCAGTGGCTGGGCATTCAGTGGGACTTGAACTCACACACACTATCAATTCCGTCATCGAAGAGAAGAGAAACAGCCAAAGCAACCAGACAATTTCTCAAGTGCAAGCAAACGTCTCGAAGGAGCCAGGAAAGGATCCTGGGCTCTCTACAATTTGCCTCAGTAACGGACGTTCTGCTAAAAGCAAAACTCAAAGACATACCGCGTCTGGCGCTCAAGGGCAAACAACAGGTCCCGGGACAAGCTATCTGCTATCCCGACGATATTATGTAAGCGCCTCCGCCCCTGGGCGGAGGTCAAGAATTTGTCAAAGTCAATTCCTCTTCAGTTCCCTCCGCCGGCATTAGATATCCACACGGATGCTTCACTAAGCGGCTGGGGAGGGTACTCTCAGTACAAGAAAGTACAGGGGACTTGGTCCCTTCCATTCCGCCAGCTCCATATCAATGTACTGGAAGCTATGGCAGTATTCCTCACCCTGAAAAGACTTCAACCAGCCAAGAGATCTCACATCAAGCTGGTGTTAGACAGTGCAGTAGTAGTACACTGCATCAAAAGGGGAGGCTCCAAGTCAAGCCATGTGAACCATGTCATGATAGCCATACTCTCACTGGCAGCCAAGAACAAATGGCACCTGTCTGCCACACACCTAGCAGGAGTAAAGAATGTGATAGCAGATGCGCTATCTCGCTCAGTCCCACTAGAGTCGGAGTGGTCCCTGGACAAACAGTCAATCAATTGGATCTGTCAGCAAGTTCCGGGGCTCCAGGTGGATCTTTTCACCACGGAGTCGAATCACAAACTCCCTTGCTATGTGGCTCCCAACCTGGACCCTCTGGCTTATGCCACGGACGCCATGGCTATAGATTTTCATTAAACAAGCCAACCCAGAATCTTTTCCCCGGGTACATGATATTAGGGCAGTAGCGACCTCAGTAAACTATATTCAACATATGAATTTTGATGATCTGAAAAAGTATACAGGCTGGAAATCTCCGACAGTGTTCAAACGTCACTACCTCAAGTCCTTAGAAGCTCTTAAATTTCCAGCAGTGGCAGCAGGAAACACAGTTTCTCCTGACACTGCTTAAGTAGTAATAGTAGCTTAGATCTAGATCTCCTTTCTACCTGCTTCACAGACGTCCTTCCTGCGGCTCTGCCACCATGTAGCCTTTCTTATGCCTTAGATGCACATGTTGTACATAGTTGTGATGTTTCCTTATTTTTATTTTAGGATTACTCACAACAGAATGTAATTTCATTATATGATATTGTATCTATCTTTAAGGTTAATATTAAGTTACTGTAATTAATCTTAAGCCTTTATTATAATCATCTCTAGTTCATAAGTTTATTTTAGATTATAATAATTAACCTTAATTGTTTTTTATTTGTTCCTTACAATATCTATTTTGATCATTCCTCAAGCTTGTGGCCAATTCTCTGGTACTATTTCACGTAGCGACACGGGCTGAGCCCAGAATAGGGATTTTGACGAAGGAAAAATCTATTTCTGGGCAAGGGCCCGTGTCGCCCAGTGAAATCCCACCCTTCTTTTATAACCCCACCTAGGGCCCAAGAACTTGACAGGCTAACTCCAAAGGATGACCGGTAGAGGCGCTGGTGGTAGCATTGGGGGCGCTAGTAGTAGTCGTAGCTGGGAGTGGGCCTTACATCGGCCCCTCTCTGGTAGGGGGATTTCGAAGAGGGATGAATCTAAATGGTAAGAGACCCGTGGTAGTGGTTTCACTCGTCCCAGAAACCATACCGACACCTTTTAACCCTCTTACGCCGACTGGACGTATTTTACATCGACATTTTTTGTCTCCCGTGTGCCGACTGGACGTATTTTACGTCGACTTACAAAAGTTTTTTTTAAAATTCGCGGAAAAATACTTATAGGCCTACCAGCCTAAAACTTTTGAATCACGCGCCTTGGGAGATGCTGGGAGTTCACGGATCAAGGTGTTGTTTTGTTTACAATCGTTACGCAGGCGCGCAAGCGCAAATTTCTTTCTTGCCGCACTAAAAAGTATCTGTGACATATCTTGGAAATTATTTCGTCACTTTGACATAATTTTTGTACCATCGTAAATTAGCCATTACATGAAGTATTATATATGAAAATGTGCGCATTTTTATGTAGAATACAACAATAAAATACTCATGATTGTAGCTTTTATCAGTTTTGAGATATTTTCATATAAATAACGATAAGTGCCAAAATTTCAACCTTCGGTCAACTTTGACTCTACCGAAATGGTCAAAAAATGCAATTGTAAGCTAAAACGCTTATATTCTAGTAATATTCAATCATTTACCTTAATTTTGCAACTAATTGGAAGTCTCTAGCACAATATTTCGATTTATGGTGAATTTATGAAAAAACTTTTTCCTTACGTCCGCGCAGTAACTCTTCCGGAAAAAATCCTACGTGCGATTGTGGTAATGTTTGCACCATTTTAAAATTAGCTGTTATATAAAGTTTTATATATGGAAATGTGCGCAATTTCATGCACAATACAACTGAAAACAACCTATGGTTGTAGCTTTTATCAGTTTTGAGATATTTTCATATAAATAACGATAATTGCCAAAATTTCAACCTTCGGTCAACTTTGACTCTACCGAAATGGTCGAAAAACACAATTGTAAGCTAAAACGCTTATATTCTAGTAATATTCAAGCATTTACCTTCATTTTGCAACAAAAAGGAAGTCTCTAGCACAATATTTCGATTTATGTTGAATTTATGAAAAAAATAAAATTTTCTTTACGTCCGAGTGGTAACTCTTCTGAAAAAATCATATGTGAGATTGTGGTAATGTTTGCACCATTTTAAATTAGCCGTTACATAAAGTTTTACATATGAAAATGTGCGCAATTTTATGTAGAATACAACAAAAAATAATTGAAGGTTGTAGCTTTTCTCATTTTTGAAATATTTGCATATAAATCACGATAAATAGAATAAAAACCAAAACAACGTTCGGTAAACTTTTGACTCTACCGAAATGGTCGAAAAAACGCAATTATAAGCTAAAAACTCTTACAGTCTAGTAATATTCAGTCATTTATCTTCATCTTGAAACAAATTCGAAGTCTCTAGCAAAATATTTAGATTTATGGTGAATTTTAAAAAAAATCTTTCCTTCCCTCCGCGCTCGGATTCTCCGCCACAAATCTCCGAAATACGTACGTCCCATTCTCGGAATATTTGCTCCGTTTCATATTAGGCATTTCATAGAGTTTTATATATGAAAATGTGCGCAATTTCATGTAGAATAAAACGAAAAATATTTGAAGGTTGTAGCTTTTCTTATTTCTGAAATAATTGCATATAAAAAAAATATATATATATAAAAATTCGACATTCAGTCAACTTTAACTCGTCAGATATGGTCGAAAACTGCAATTGTAAGCTAATACTCTTACAGTATAGTAATATTCAATCATTTGTCTTCATTTTGAAAGAAATTGGAAGTCTAGGACAATATTTAGATTTATGGTGAATTTTTGAAAAAAATACTTGTTTATGTCCGCGCGTTACGAATTCATGCATTATTTTGTGATAATATTTCCTCTGTGTTGCTTTTATCGTCTTACAATGTGTTATACATACCAAAATGATCGGAATTTAGTGTACATTACAACGAAAAAAAAGTAACTTGTTACCTTTGACCGTTTTGCACACAGCACGATTTGAATACAATTATATATGAAATTTCGTTTTTGCTCTATCATATATCGCATTATTTATATATGATAATGATAATATTTTTCATTTCTGATGGTTGCATACTAAACTTCAGGCAATGAAAAAAAAGGAGCCAAAAATGAACTTTTAATCTTGAAAACTAAGCGCACTGTGATTTTTTGAAAACAATATTTTTTCCGCTTCCGCGCTCACTCCGAAACCCCTCCGGCACATGGGAGACAATTTTTTATTTACCGCTCCGGCGTAAGAGGGTTAATAAGGTGAGTGAGCCAGAATATTCTGGCAATTCCATTTTAGCTTTTTTCTCTGGTATGTTAGCATTAATTTACCTTAGAAATGTGTGCTAAGAGGACATTTCACTGGGCGACATGGGCCCTTGCCAAGAAATAGATTTTTCCTTCGTCAAAATCCCTTTTCTAAATATGTTCATCTATCATAATACAGTCCAAAATAGTATTTATCAGACTTGATCTAATGTAGAATCATTCAGAGACTGACGTTTTTACAAGTCTTTTTTGTTCACAGTGCCGTAAAAGCAATGAACAAAATTGTCCATGATCTGATATAAACACTTTTAAACAGATAACATTTCTAGATATGTTTATTTACACATAAAATTGCTGAAAACAGTCTGTAACTCACTTGGACCTATCCTGAATTATTCATACAGATGTTTTAATAAAAGGATTTTGACGTAAGGAAAAATCTATTTCTGGGCGATTGGCTCGTGTCGCCAGCGAAATATCCTTTAATCTATTATTTCTAGGGTAAATGTACTAACACATACCAGAGAATAAATAAAATAAAGAAAAAGGTCAGTATGACTGACTCGCTCACCCTCTAGGAGGGTGTCGGTATGAACACTAGGCGAGTGAGACCACTACCACGAGCCAAATGCCAATAGAAATCTCCCACTACAAAACCCTCCAAGAGGGGAGCCGTCCCACAGAGGGAGCAGCTCGTACTACTACTACACCATCCCATGCTTGCGACTGCTGCGCCTCTAGTGGCCATCCTGAAGTTAGCAGACAATCTTGAGCGAAGGGATGGGTAGGGGGGGTATTTCGCTGGCGACCACGAGCCAATCGCCCAGCCCAAAAATAGATTTTTCCTTACGTCAAAATTCCTTTTTTCTGGGCTCAGCTCGTGTCGCTTGCGCGAAATCGTACCAGAGAAACAGCACAAGATTGTAAACAAAGTAAAATAAATATAATAAAACAAAATAGGTCTCAAATGAAAGATACAAAATAAAAGTATGAATATAATTGCTAAAAAGATACAAGTACACAGTAAAGCAAAATCAGAATTATGCTTAAATTACCCTTAAATCTAATTATGTTAATAATATAAGGTAATTTACATATATACAAATAGGTACAATGATTACCTATCACAATAAACTGTGTAACAACATGTATCAAAAATAGAAATAGCAATTAGTATAAATTTACTAAAATAAATATTTGATCAATGATAAAATAAAATATCTTAGGAATGTATATGACTTAATATACAAAACCCGTAACCATTGCATTATGATGTATCCCCTAGCATAAAAATAAGGGGATAACATCTATAGATCAGTATGGTAATCAGATGTGAGTGTCCTTAACCAGACAAAAGGGGCACGTTATACAATCATAAAGCAGCTAAGACACAAGGTAAATGTTAATGAACAAGGCAGGAATAGACGAACTGTTGGGTGAGGCAGGTAGAAAGGAGGACTGAATCTTCTACTATAATCTAGCTAGAGTCAGGGGAAACTATGTTACCCGCTGCTACTGCTGGGAATTTCAGAACTTCCAAGGACTTAGGTAGTGACGTTTGAACACTGTCGGCGATTTCCATCCGGTATACTTCTTTAAATCAGCAAAATTCATATGTTGGAAGTAATTAATTGAGGTGGCTACTGCCCTGACATCATGTGCTTTTGGAAAGGAGTCAGGATTGGCTTGTTTGATAAAGTACAGGATTTGTTGCCTGATGCCTTTAGTGGATAAAGTACCACCTTTTTCCCCCCTTAAAGAGGGGCCCCGATGAGGAAGAGGAGGTCCTGGATAGAAAGGCTCGTAAGGTTGAAACCGGACAAAGGGAAACATCTTGTGGAAGGGGTAGTACCTTCCAAGGTTCCCACCTCATCAAAGGATCTTCATTCTTTGCTAAAAAGCTACGTTCCGGAGAAAGTAGCACTTCCCCCGTGGAAGGAATTGAATATGATCCGGATCTCTGGATAAGCCGACAGTTCTGAAATTCTTGCTCCTGAAGCTAGGCTTAATAAAAACCAGAGTTTTCTTAGGAGCATCATAAACGAGCATGTGTCATTATCGGTTTCGGAAGCCAGTTTTAGAACATCGTTTAAGAACCATGAAACTGACGTAGGCCTGACAGAGGGCCTAAGTCTAGCACATGCTTTAGGAATAGACGAGAAATAGGTATCTGTCAAGTCTATGTTAAATCCAATTGAAATATCTTTTTCAATGCTGACTTGTTTGACTGAATCGTGCTAGCTGCTAAACCCTTTTCAAATAAAGATCTGAAAAAGGATATAGCAGAATTAACTGTCATGATTCTGATATCTGACTCTCTCAGGAAGATTGCTAACTTTTGGACGGCAGCATCATACTGCCTCAAAGTTGAATCCCTTTTATCGGATTCCAGGAAAAGAATATTCTGAGGGTCAATATTCGCATCTCTTTTTGCCGCAAACTTCATGAAATCCATAAAGTTAGGGTTTTGAGAATCCCTGAGGAAGCGAACACAGTCTTCGTTTGTACTGACTGGGAGAGCTTGGTACTGGGGATCCGAAGGGGACGAAGACCCAGTTCCAGGATCAGGGTACCAATTGCTCTTCGGCCAGTCTGGGGCTACTAGAGCCACTTGACCCCTGAATGTCCTGAGTTTGTCTAAGACCTTCATAAGGAGATTCACTGGAGGGAAGACGTAAATCTTCTCCCAGTTGTTCCAGTCCAGAGCCAGGGCGTCCGTGGCGTAAGCCAGAGGGTCCAGGTTGGGGCTACATAACACGGTAGTTTGTGGTTCGCTTGTGATGCGAAGAGATCCACCTGTAGCCCTGGGACTCTTTGAAGGATCCATTGGAACGAACTCTCGTCTAGAGACCATTCCGACTCTAGGGGTACTGATCGGGATAGGGCGTCTGCTATGACGTTTCTTACTCCAGCTATGGGTGGAGGAAAGATGCCAACTGAATTTGTCTGCCAGGGAGAAGATGGCTATCATGACGTGATTTAGATGACGTGACTTGGAGCCTCCTCTGTTTATGCAATGTACTACCACTGCGCTGTCCAAGACTAGCTTTATGTGGGAGTACCTTGGTGGCGTAATCTTTTCAGAGTCAAGAAGACTGCCATTGCCTCCAGTACGTTTATATGGAACTGACGGAACTGGGGTGACCAAATTCCTTGCACCTTTTTGACCTGGGAGTACACCTCCCCAGCCGCTTAAGGACGCGCTGTGTGGATGGTAATCCCTGGTGGAGGGAACTGAAGAGGGACTGACACTGACAGATTCTTGACTTTGCCACGCCGAAGCCGGTTCTTTAGAATCAGAGGTACTGAGGATAGCTTGTCCCTGGACCTGACATTTGCTCGAGAGCGCCAGATCCTAGTTAGATCTTTCAGTTTGGCTTTCATTAAGATGTTCGTTACTGAAGCAAACTGGAGAGAGCCGAGGATTCTTTCCTGAGCTCTCCTCGTGCTAGTTTGTGACTTAGAATTGCTTGACTGACTTCGCTATTTCTTTCCTTTTGGTGGATGGAATCGACAGAGTGTGTGAGGATAGATTCCATTGAATGCCTAGCACTGAAAGTTTGACTCTAGGGTGAGTCTGGACTTGGATCTGTTTATCTTGAATCCTAGATATTCTAGGAATTGGATCACTTTCAGTGTGGCCTTGTTGCATTCTTCGACTGATGGGGCCCAGATCAACCAATCGTCGAGATACGCTACTACCATAATCCCTTGAGCTCTGAGCTGTTGCACTACTACTTCCGCTAGCTTCGTGAACACCCTGGGGTGCCACGTTGAGCCCACCGAACGGGACTAACCTTGAAGGAGAACGTCTGGTCTCCTATCTTGAATCCCAGAAACGGACGGAAGTGTCTTGCAATAGGGATATGATAGTAGGCGTCTGTAAGATCGATAGAGGTGGTGACAGCCCCACGGGGTTAAGTAAGGTCCGCACCTGTGAGATCGTGAGCATCTTGAACTTGTCGCAGCGGATGGCTAAGTTTAAGCGGGACAAGTCTAAGATTACCCTTCTTTTGTTTGAGCCTTTCTTTGGGACGCTGAACAAGCGACCTTGAAATTTTAATCTCTTGACTTTGACTATAGCTCCTTTCTGAAGGAGGTCTCTGCGTACTCTGTCAATTCCTTGGAAGGAAGTTGACGGGAAAGGTCTGGCTGGAGGTGGGGTTCGTCAACCAGCTCCAACCCCAGCCCTTTGACACTATGCTCTGAGCCCACTGGCTGAAGTTCCACCGGTGGCGAAAGTGAAACAGCCTCCCTCCTACCTGAAGTTCCTCATTGGTTCTGGTAACCCCCTCGACCTCCTCTGAAGTGCTTTCCCCTATTGAAGGGGCCTCCCGATCCTCTCCCACGAAAGGACCGCTTACCTCTGCCTCCCTTGTTCGAGCGGTCATGTTCTGAGAAGCTTGACTCTCGAAGGTTGGATTGTAAGCTGGAGAGATGGCGTATGAGGTGGAGGGTTGAGGCTGAGGGGATATCACATAAATAGGCTGTGATTGCCCTTTAGACGTGGAGGGCTGAGCTGTCTGCACTAACGGACTGTAGGAACTTGTTGAGGGAAGCGCGGCTGCTTCTTTTGGTAGGTTGGAAACGTCTAGGCTTTCCTTGTCCCTTACCTTTTGGTGTCAAGTCTTGCCTTCTCCTAGCCGTAAGACCCCAACGGTCCTTAAGGCTTTGGTTCAACCTCGTAGCCTCTGCTTGTACCTCCTTTACCATAACCTCTGGGAAGAGATCTGCGCCCCAGATGTTAGAAGAAAGTAACCTATTCGGTTCATGCCGAATGGTTGCCTCTAGCAATACATGCTTTCTGCAATTTGTTCTAGCAGTGGCAAACTCGAACATGTCTGACTGCACCGTTTGAGTCAGGGCTTTGGTCATAAGCTTAAAAATTGGTTCTGAACCATAAGCCATGGTTGCTACCTCAGACATAGCCACAGGTTGATTGGGGGGACCTGGGCTAGTCGTGTTTTCGAGTCAAACTCCGCTTGAATAAGACTATCAGGGAGCCTGGGCAGCTTTTCACTAAACTGCTCCATAGCACAGTCAGGTTTGAGTTTGCCAGCTGTGAAAGTGTTAGGCAAGTCCTCCCATAATTCTCCAATTGACGGGAGCAACGGAGAAGTGGGGTCTGCTTCTTTCAGCTGAGGCATGGGTTCCCCTTTCTGAGCTGCTGAGATGGTCGACCTCGCTATCTTGGTAAGGAAAGGGAGCGGGGTACCTTCGTCCATCGTGAAAATGGTAAAGGGACTTTTGAATGGTTGGATCTTGGTATTCGAACAGTCCATGTCGTCTAGACATCTAAGCCATTCTCGTTGGGCCTGGTCCCGAGAATAGAGGACTGTCTCTTGGTACCTGTCATCTCTAACCATAGACCGAAGGCGTGAGCCTAGCGTAGCCTATGAAGGGAGGCTGTAGGCCTTCCGGGTAGAACTCGAAGTCCTCTATTCTTCGAGGTCCAAACTCCGGTACGGAGATGAGACCATCTTGGAAGGGAGCATATGACGCTACTCTCCAGGATTGTTCATAGGAGAAAGCGGGCAGCGGAGTCAGAACGGGGGAAGATGAGATCCACTAGTGTTAGAGGTGAGGGAGAGGCAAGAGGGGCTTCTTATCTTAGGCCGGCTATAATAGTATCCTGAGAAGTTATCCTATCCGACAGGCGAGATATCATATGTTCCATACTCGTCTTAAGGGAGCCTACCAAGTCGCCCACCTGTTGCAACAGGCCATCATTGGTGTCCAGAGCCGGAGCTGCTGCGGAGGTGGAGGGAGACTCTGAATAGGCACCAAAGGTAGTGGAACTGGTGATACTGCCGGGGTGCGGGATTTCTCCTCAGGCTTACTCTTTGAGGACTTTGAGCCGGAGCTAGACCCTTTAGACCTGTCCGGGCCGGGATTATGAGCGAGAGACTTACGCGAAGAAGAAGACGAGACGTCTTCTTCGAGGACGATGACGTCTTAGTCAAGGTCATATGCTTAGACTTGATCTTAGGCCTAACCGAAGCCTCTGGAGGAGTATATAACTCATCACCGGTAAAGCCTGGGAAGGATGGTGAAGTTGCAGGGGTAGAAGAAACAGTCACTTCCAAGGGGGACCCTTGGTAACCTGCATTTAACTTACCCTCGACCAACAGGTCGTCTATACCTCCATAGGTTCAACATTTATATCCCAGGGTTGCGACATCCGTGGAGATATCCTGGTCTTGTTCAGTCAAGGAGGCCGCCAGCTGTTGTTGGATAAAGGCAATAGAGGGTCCGCCTCTACCGGGTCGACGTACCCAGTCGCCTTGCCTCCGGGAAGATTAACAAAGCTAAACGCTTCTCCAGTATGTAGGGCTGACCCTTGGCGGCGTTCTTGCCAAAACCTCCGACCCAGGCCCGCAGGGTAGCCAATGCGTATCTCTTACTGCCGGAGCCTGTAAGAGAGGATATATTTTAGATTTAAGTACCACTTAAAAAAACTAAAACTTAGGATATAACTTAAAACTAGATTGCCTTAAGTTAAAGTAATGATGAAAACTTAAGAACTAAAAGAAGCGGAGCGGCAGCGGAGATGGAATACTTACGCCTTCCAAAAGCTGGCTCACCAGATCGTAACATATGGTACACGTCTCATGGTACCAGACCTGGATGTCCCCGTGCGGAGTCGCACATGGAGCATGGGACCGGCAAAACTTCGTGTCCACAGGGGTCCATGAAAGTGTAGCGGAACATCCCGGATGCTCACAGTTGGTGGCCTGTACGCGGGTAGACACATGAGTATCTTAAAGGGGTAACACTTACAGACTAAGGACAAAAGAACTCCGTTACGTGGCGGAGCCAGGAAAAAAATTTGGGCATAACCCCTCCCTGCATTGCCTGATAGGCTATAATCCCGGAGAGATCCGGTAAATACTAAGGGAGGGGTGGGGATGGTTTAAGAAACTTAAGATAAACTTAAAGATAACTTAAACCTACATGCAAGTAACCGGACTAGGTCCAGTGAAGCGGAGTGTAGTAACTCAGCAATACGGTACGGTTAGTAAAGACCTATTGTATGCTCCGGTCCAACTATGGTGGACTATACCCTTCCGCTGGATACCAGGACTCCGATAGGGAGGAGCTCTAGTAAGGAGGGAAGGGCGAGATGACATACAGACTCGCGCTAACCCGAGCGACAAGGAAGTAACGGAGGGGGGGAAGGCCAGAGCCCCCCACAACAACGTACCACCCGGCCGAGCCGAGAAGCGGAGAGGTCGGAACCAGTCAGTGACTGTCGGACTCCCAGGCCCCTCCGGTGGAGGGGAAGGGGGAGTCAGGCTCGGGCATGCTGGGCGAGCAAGGACAGACCGACCCACCCCCGCCCGACTCTATGGGAGAGCGGGAGAGGGGGAAGGGGACTGGCAGGCGCCTGGCTGACTCGTGATCACGTAGTGACCACGAGGCGGTAAACTAAGATACGGTAACCAAGCCTAGGCCAACCAACTGATCAGAGAGAAGCTACGGGAAGCAACCAGAACTGAAAAGCGGTAGCATATAGGCCCATAGGGCGAAAACCAACTGATCAGAGAGAAGCTATGAGGAAGCGACCGAACTGATCAACGGTAGACTAGGCTCTACGAGCCAGGACCTAGGCTAAGCCAGACGCCAACTAACCTAACAATAACAAAACATAAAAATATAATATATATAAAAATGAAAGAAAGAAGGTAAAATAGCAGGAGAAAAAATCCAGGAGTGTGCGACTAGCCCGAAGGCAAGTCTACCACTCAAAGCTAGTCAGGGGCCGATACTAAGAACCTGGACTAGGGTCTGGATAGAAAAAGCCTACATAAGGTGAAATACATACATGTATAACAACTTGAGTAGACGTAATAATGCGGATAATCAAAATAGAGCGTAAAATAATAAGGGATGTTCTAGGTACGGGAGACCAAGACGAACCCAACATGCGGCAGGACCATGCTGCCATGCTTCCAGCCCCCGAGAACGTATCTATACCTAAAAAACGGCAAATACCGTCTCGGGGACGGAAAAAACTCGCTTAAGCCGTAAAATACTGAGTAACTTAACTTAGCTGCTGCAATAGCTGCACGCTCCATTATCGAAAAATCCGAAGAAATGGCACAAAATACACAGAGAGAAAAATAGCACTTGTGCTCGTGAGTGCTAACTGAAAAGGATGGCCACTAGAGGCGCAGCAGTCGCAAGCATGGGAGGGTGGTGTAGTATAGTACGAGCTGCTCCCTCTGTGGGACGGCTCCCCTCTTGGAGGGTTTTGTAGTGGGAGATTTCTATTGGCATTTGGCTCGTGGTAGTGGTCTCACTCGCCTAGTGTTCATACCGACACCCTCCTAGAGGGTGAGCGAGTCAGTCATACTGACCTTTTTCTTTATTTTATTTATTCTCTGGTATGTGTTAGTACATTTACCCTAGAAATAATAGATTAAAGGATATTTCGCGCAAGCGACACGAGCTGAGCCCAGAAATTCTTTTTACGATTTGTGGTTCACAGTGTTGTAAAAGCAATGAACAAAATTGTCAAGTAAACCAATCTAAAAATCTCTTTAGCATTATCATTCCAGGATATGTTTATTATAAAACAGTTGAAAACTGTTAACAACTAAAATTCAATAGTTCCTTGACTCTTGTCATTTCACCCATTATGGACCAACACTCAATAATTTACTGACTTTATGTGTAGGTAGTATTTGAATTTTTACTTTTTTCCACAACTGTTATGCTTTAACCCTTGGCAGATGGGGTAATTTATCAGTGTGCAGCACCCCAGACCGGGTAAACTTTGAGGTCGGCAAAAAAAAAAAAAAAAAAATCTCATCAATGGAGAGAGGAAGATATGCAAATGCACATGGTGTAAGAACACAAATTCTAAAAATATTCCCCTACCTTCCATGAGAAGTTGAAAATTACTATATTGAAAACCCAATCATAAATTTTAGTGTTATACATGATTTTACTAATAATTGAATTTATCATATTTTGTAAAATTATAATTACAGATCACAAAATATCAACACACATCAGAAATAAAATTAGTAACAAATTCTGATCATATTTCTTGTAGAATATTTACGTAAATTTACCGAGAACGAAGATGTAGTAGCTTTTTTGGTTTTATACAGTTTTTTCTGTTTCTTTGCAAAATTACATTTATAACTGACATACGCACTATCATAAAACATAAGAACTACAACCAACAGCAATGCTTTGGTATATTTATAAGCAAATTTACAAAAAGATGCTATGTGAGATAGAGAAGGCAGTATATCCTCCCTTGAAGTCAAGACCAAAACTAAGCTCTGAGCTGCCCAGTCTTTCATCTTATCCAGTCTAAAAGTTGCCATTAGTGAATTTATGGGCTATAGAAGTAGTGGCACCTCTTTCCTGCCGGACTCCCTTCAAATCGAAGGCGTGTAATATTGCTTCTCCCCAGGATTAACCTGTCCATCACCCACAACCTGTTATTACTACTCCTGAGCGCCTATCCATCCCATCCATTAAGGGTTAACATATCAACAATTCTGGTTAATCTACCAGTCTCAGGGAGAAACCACACTAAAGCTAGCCATAGTGTAGCTAACTTGCCATGTAAAGTGTCAATACATATGGCTAATTTTATGTACAGTACTAGTACTATCAGATTCAATAACAGTATCTGGAAAATACATTCTAACATCAGTCAATTTCCTTTTCAGGTACAGTAGATATTTAGCTCTACATGGAAACTGCATGCATATTATGTGATTTATTGATACAAAAATTCTTTACCATATGGGTAAAAGATGCATTAGTTCCAAAGTGAAGTCTAACAAAAGGCATGGTGAAGGAATCAGTTATAATTCTCACTTGAGTTAAGTTTTTTTGGGGGGGACCATCTACTATGTACCATGCGATTTACAAGGTCTACTGTAGACATTACTGAATGCTTGCTGGCAGTGTGTCTTTATCCCAACTGCATTTCTATGTGGCCTTTATTTTTTCACTATTTTCTTTGTATTCTTTGTTCTCTTTAAACCAAGTAGATGTCCATATTTTTTATCAATGTCTGGATCCAATTTTTACTCTTCATTAATAAACACATGCATATTTACACAGTACTACAAACTTGCTTTAAAAAAGTATTTTGGTTATATGTAAGTGGAGGCTGTTTGGTAAACAAATAAAACAGAGTAAAATGCAACAAAAGAGGCGAACATGTAATATGTATAAGTAAGATTATGCTTAGTCTCAAACACTGACCTCTTACTATACTGTATGTACATTACAAAATCTTTTCATTAATTTGGAGTATCTATCTTATTATTTTGGTAGCACTTCCTTATAGTTAATTTAATTGTTACTTGGCTAGTTGGGTTTCATTTATCTGGTGACAATTATATAAATAAAGTGCTACTTCAATTTAAAGGACAGCCCAAGTAACAAAATCTGCTAAATAACAAAGACTGGAATATAATTCAAATTCAGAAGTGTGTGCTGGATAAGGTCAATAATGGCTGTTGGTAATGAAGAATAACCTGGTTCCCTATAAGAAGGATCCCTTAAAGAGAAACAATGTGGTCTACTGATACAAATAACCTGTCTAAGAGTGGTTTGGCTCCTACATCGGTACAAGTAAATGTGCTTCTCCATGAGGAAATCCTGCTATGATCGGAGGTGCCATATATAATCACACCAGGATTGCCCAAAACATCAAAATAAAAAGGTTTGACATCATCCCTAATGTTGAAATAATTGACCATAGTACAACCAACTGTTGCCAACTATGCCTCTTGGTAGCCCGACCTATATGGAAAGAGAAGCCCAGTCTAAATACTGCACATGAGACACACTCCCTATCCACGCTGGCATGAAGGGCAACACCTGCCAACATCCCTCGTGATCGAACCAATCAATAGCATCCGTTTACTGGCAATGATCTTGTCAGTTCCACCACCCCCACCCCTGCATTTTCCAATGCTCACACAGGGGGTGGGGAGCAACCATTGCTGTCTCGGAGAAGGCTTCTCTCAGGGACAAAAATTCCCTATAACAACAACACATTCCCTTGTCTCCAGAACTGACTTACCAAAAATAAATAATTAAATTGGTATGTTAATTTTTTATTATTATGTACTACATACTATTACTATTAGTATATCATTATAGTATCTAAGAGAGGATCTATATCCTTAATAATACTAATAATAAAAATGATACATAAAAATATTTTTTTTTGTCTCTCAGTCATCCTATTCCACTGGGTGGTATTTATAGTGTGGGGTTCTGGGTTGCTTCCTGCCTCCTCAGGAGTGCATCACTTTTCTTTCTATGTGCACTGTTTCTAATTGTTTGTTTGTTTGTATGGTGTTTCTACATTACATGGAATCAGTGGTTATTCAGCAACAAAAGCCTTGTATTGATGTTGGAAAAGGCAAAAGTGAACATCCTGCGTGGTTTACTAAGGTCTAAAGTGGCGTGACTTGGTCCAACAGGAGGTGCAGACTAACTTTAGATCTGATGCGAAAGTGTTCTAACCCGAAAGAGTGCTCCAGCTGGCTGGGGCCAATGGCCAATCAGAGCATGCCTTGAGTGTTGTCTGTCACGTAGCCTCAGACTACCTTCTCACAGACTTTAAACCATAGTAGACAATCGTTTTTTTCACTCTCTTATTTGTTCTCTTTCACCTCTCTTTTTCTCGCATTCTTTTTTCTATTTCTCTCTATTTTTTATGTTTTTCTCTATTTCTCTTTTCATTTTTTTATTTCTTCCTCATTTTTTCTCATTTTTAATGTTTTCTCTTTTATCCCTGATTTTCTCTTCAAAGTTTTTTCTCTCTCTCTTTTTTCTCTTCCTCCTGATCTGAGTTGGGGAGGAGGGGGTTGTCACCGACATCCAAGGTCAGTGTGGATGTTAATAATAATGTTAATAATGTAAAGCAATATTTTTTTAAGGCTCCACAATGACCGAAATATGATAATTTTCAGTTTTAAAAAAATCTTATAAAATCAGGAATTAGCCACAAAAACATAAATCTCTGAAGCCAAGCAATGGCATGCATTCCTCTGCAGTCAATCAGCGGTCAGCATACAGTCGATCCCCCCCCCCCCCCCACTGACTATCTCTATATAAAGACCAGGACTCAGCTTGAAATGCAGCCTACTCCCGTCTTTCGGCATGATCATGCTTAGCAGAGCAGAGTGAAATGTTGCTTAGAATCAATGTTAGCAAAGATTATCTACAGAAGATTGACAACTCTATGGAAAATGACCACCAGATTTCAATTACTATTGTGTTGATCCAAAAATAAAATCACACCCTGATTGTTTGTAACTGCTTTCTTCTCCGGAAACAACAAACATCACAGTGTTACTGGCAGAATGCAGTAAACTTGAAAAAGCAGTTATTAAAAGGACAGAGAACACTCAATACAAATTGAATGCAGCTGGTGCAGCAATAACATTTCAACACTAGTAAATGTTTGAAAAAAGGTCTACTACCAATTATTATTATTATATTTGGGATAGAATGAAGGCAAACAATGAAATCTATCTTTTGCCTGTTGTTGAAGAAATAAGGAACCAAATGACTGTTTGGCTAATCAAGGCCACTAGGCAAGCAGGTCCACTGAAAGCTTAGATTGTTCAAAGCTTTTGAAATCTGGGACAATGAAGGGAAAAGGTATCTCATCCTCCATTTGCTCCCAGTCTTGTAGGAATGCATCTCTTGCTATAGCCTTAATGTTCAGGTTCAGAGACACATACACTGCAAGTTGATGGTTCTTGCATGTGGCAAACTGGCCCACTTCCAGATTATGGAAGAATGTTAGCAATTACTGACTTGAGAGGAGCTCAGCATGAGCCTAACCTTTTGACATAAGACACTGCAGTCATTTTATTCAACAGTGAGTCAGGTAAGCCAGTTTGCCAGACATCCCTTCCAGGTCCACAAATAGAATATCCTTCCAATCTCAGATGAAGGCAATTACAAAGCCTTATCCCGGCATGTGAGTCAGACTTCTTAAATCCTACAAACACAATCTCAGGATTAGATCTACCACAGACCCAAACTGTAAAAGGCCCAGACTTCATTCCAATTGTCGTCTGGAAAGAGTACCCAAACAAAGTCCCAGCCTTAGAAAAAGTTTGATGTAAGGTAGGACTGGTTCCCATTAAGAGATCTTTTGACTGGAGTCTGTCAACGACCACTCTCTCATTTTGTCAGCAATCTTCTCTGAGCTCTCATAAATAGTTACAGTACTATATAAAAAAATTTTATGCAAATAATATGTTAGTTCAAATTTGAGGGTCAAGAAATTCCCTTGTTCTGAAGAATGCTTTTTTTGGGATGCTGATGAGTGGTGGAAAATAATGCCATCTTTCTCTATGGTCCCCTTTTAAACAGGAGTCTAGATTTATTGGAAAAAAAAAAAACCACTTTCAAGGAAGGGGAGCGTGAGACCATCTCCACCCTAGCCCATTGTGAATTACACTGTGTTCCCCAAAGGGAGGACTTCCACTGTATGTTATGCTGTAGAAGAAAACGGCAACCATGCAAATCCTATGGGGCTCCACCTCTTCCCTTCATTGTAATACACTGACCAGGAGTTGATTTTTCTCTCCCCTGTAGGAGTGTCGTGTTTGCTGCTTTGAAAGACGTGCTGACGCTACTGTTGTCCTTTCTTCTGTTGTTGGAGAGGTCCTTTTAATAGTGACTAAAGGCTTGTACATATCTGATTCAAACCTAGCTTCTCTTAGGCTAATGAAGAAGAAACTTTCAGGAGTATTGTTTCCCCGATTCCCTTTTGTCAGGTGCAGTACACACATATATATTGTACAATTCTGTTGTCTGGATCATTCAATGAGTTGTGCAACAACACTCCAAAAAGGGTCCAAACAGATAAGGGAAGAAAGCAATAGGGAGGTTACACTGGGGAGCACAATGTTGGAGCCCACCAATGCTTCCTTTCAAGCCTTAATGCAACACTCTAGAAAGTCGTAGTGCTTCCATAGGGTCCACATAAGTATTTTGGCTACTGCCGTGAACACTATTCTGGAAGGCACTGGAAGCTCTTTAATAGGTGGAGCCTAGCACGAAGTTTACCCATGGCTGTCCTGAGATGTTTCACATAATAAATCTTGCTCATTCTTTTATAGCACTATCAGATACTGGGATGGAGGAGACAAATGGCTTTATTTCTTCCATAAACTATTGTTTCCCAGTCATCACAAAATCCAGAAGTTGTCTTTAGTTGATGCTTATTACCTGGCAGGACAGCTAAAACTCATTTAAATATTACCAGAAGAAGTCGAAGCATCACTTCTACAAAGCCTATCTAACACAGTAAAATTAAAAGAGGGAAAAATGTTGAGCGACTCCACTTATTCTTTCCCAAGCAGTCCTATCAGAGAACCAATTCCGGTGCCAGACCTGGCACTGCTAATATCAGAACTGCTGGATTTACATATGAACTGGAGCTGCAGACGCAATACCGAACAGAGGAAAAAGACATCAGGTGCAGATCTACACTCCTCTCTGACATGTCCTGATTCCCTGTTACTCCATGCCATTAGGCAGGATGACAGGATGCCATCCTATCAAATCTACTGCCCTGAATTGGTGGAAAACTAATTAAGAGTAACAGATTGGAGAGAAGCAGCACAGCATGCCTTCCTTTAATAGAAGTCTTACACAAACTATCCGCTTTACTTGTTTCTATAAACTAATAAATTCTCTCTACTCATGATCATTTATTCCAATCACGACCATTTCCTCAGCAATAAACTCATATCATGAATGTCAATAAAACTGGAATAATGTCTTTACAGAAACTCTTACCTTACAAGTTCTTACGTATTGAATATTCAAAGTAAAATAAAACAACATCCAAAAACAACCAACAGACAACCAAGTAGTATATTTAACAATCAGTCACTTCCTACAGAAACAAGCTACAAAAGTATCCTGACTGGCTATGAGTGTTTGTGTCTTTTTCAGTCCCCTGGTGGGGGATAGGGAAAGTAGATAAATAAAAAAACAGATATTCAAGAAAATCAAGTGCTATAATTTTTTGTTTTAATCTCTCGAGCTACCACTACCACGGAAGTAAAAGCTTTATAATAGAGAATTAAGAATCATTTGAGGCGCCAAGTGGAGCAAGGACGCAAGAGCCGTTTTTTACAAACTGAAAAAAATGCATTTACAGTTTTCAAACATCAATATCTTTGAAACCAACCATATGATTTTAATCTAGTCTTCACCATTTTAAAGAAAATTTATCTGTGTACCATATATTTAAAAATTATTCCCATTAAAGTAGTGCCTCAGGTTGCAAAATTAATCCATTCCAAAGCAGCCTTTGTATCCTGATTTTTTGTTTCCAGAACTACGTTTTACACGTAAATTGCCTAATTCGTTACAAGCCCTACAAAAACACCACAGTAAATTTTATAATAAAGCTAAATTGACCAATAAACAATGAAATACAACTAATTGGACCATTCAATACCTAACCTAACCTAACCGTTACAGTAACCTGTAAATAAAGTGTACGTATTAGTGTACAGGGTACAAGAAATACTGTATGTACATGTATGGATGTATGTAGTAAAATGTGGAACCTTACCTCTTCGAGTGAGGCGATGTACGAAAGTGGCGACAGAGGAGGAGGACAACGGCAGAAAACATATGAACACTTAACTTTACGAAACACATTAAAAAATGGCAGAAAATTAACACTAAACTTTATGAAACACATTAACATATGGCAGAAAACATTAACACTTCTTGATTATCTCCATCTTCGTCTCCATAGAAAGTATCCTCTTCTTTCCGTGAACTTCAGCAAAATTCTTGGGACCCATGGCTAATAACATAAGTAAGTTCACACACAAAACGATAAAGTAACTTACAGTACAACAAAAGCAAAATCACTAACACGAATTTACATTAACGAACGAAATCTATGTGAATGAACAAATTCCACGTGTGTACGATAACGCTGTCAAAACAAAATGGTCGAGGAACTCCCTTACGTAGATGCATGATGGTATAAATGCTGACCAATAGGAGAGCGGAAGGATGATGGTGAGTCTACTGAGTTGGCGGCGCGTGGAGTGTTTTAAAATTGTTCTTGGCGACCCGGGTGAATCTCGGACTTTATAGTACACCCTTTCGCAACCTGAATTATTTTCGTACACAGAAGCAAAAAAATCTTCGTCTTGCCTTCGTAACCTGGATTTTTTTGTACATAGGGACTTTTGTATGTAGGGGTATGACTGTATTATAAGTTATATTTAAGATATAGTATTAAAATATAAGGTAAATTAGTGTATGCCAGCTTGTTAATTTTGACTGGATTATAATGATTTTTGTGGTTGAATTACTTATTTTGGCAATTTATTAATTACTGACATCTCAACATATGAGTAAATTTCATAATTAGTAAAAAAGGTCATGTTAAACATTAAAAAATAAAAACAAGCTCAATAAAAAATAAAGGTAAAAATGCATTTAAAGTTTTCAAACCTCAATATTGTTTAAACCAACCATTTGTTTTTAATCTAGTTTTCACTACAGTGGTACCTCGACATACAAAAGGCTCAACTTATGAAAAACTCGAGATACGAAAGCAAATAAAAAAAGCGAAAAAACAAAAATTTTACAGCTCTACATACGAAAAGTTTCAAGATACGAAAGGTTGTTGCTGTAAAGTCCCGAGATTCGCCCGGACCACCGAGAACATTTTTAAAACTCCCGCGCTGCCAACTGAGTAAACTTGCCACCATCCTCCCGCTCTCCCTCCCATTGGTTCCTGATTGCTAGTCACCCCATAAAGGTCCTGCTCTCCTATTGGTCAGCATCTACCCTTGTGCTTTAAGTATTCTATTGGTAAAAGGATGCTGTAAATTGAAAAACTTATTTCTGGGCTCAGCTCGTGTCGCTGCGCGAAATATCCTTTAATCCATTATTTCTAGGGTAAATGTACTAACACATACCAGAGAATAAATAAAATAAAGAAAAAGGTCAGTATAACTGACTCGCTCACCCTCCAAGAGGGTGTCGGTATGAACACTAGGCGAGTGAGACCACTACCACGAGCCAAATACCAATAGAAATCTCCCACAACAAAAACCCTCCATGAGGAGAGCCGACCCACAGAGTGAGCAGCTCGTACTACTACTACTCCATCCCATGCTGCCGACTGCTGCGCCTCTGGTGGTCATCCTTTTAAGTTAGCGCACACGAGTCACTTGTGCTATTTTTCTCTCTGTGTTTTTTGTGCCCTTTCGTTGGATTTTTACTATAATGGAGCGTGCAGCTATCGCAGCAGCTAAGTTAAGTACTCAGTATTTACGGTTAGTTGGTCTTTTCGTCCCTGAGACAGTATTTGCCGTTTTTTAGGTATAAATACGTTCTGGGGTCGGAAGCATGGCAGCATGGTTCTGCCGCGTGATGGGTTCGTTCTTGGTCTCCCATACCTAGAACATCCCTTATTTATGTACGCTCTATTGATTATCCGCTTTGTTTAGATTAAGGTCTTACTCAGGTTTGTCATGCATGCATGTATTTCACCTTTAATGTAGGCTTTTTTTTCGATCCAGACACCCTAGTCCAGGTTCTTAGTATCGGCCTCTGACTAGCTTTGAGTGGTAGACTTGCCTTCGGGTTAGTCGTACACTCTGGATTTTTCTCCTGCATATTACTTTCTCTCTTTCATTTTATTTTATTTATTATATGTATTTTGTCATCGTTAGGTTAGTTAGGCGTCTTGTCTTAGCCTAGGTCCTGGCTCATAGAGCCTATACTACGCTGATCATTCGTTGCTTCCTATAGCATCTCTCTGATCAGTTGGTTTTAGCCCTGTGGGCCTGTATGCTACCGCTTTTTTCAGTTCAAGTTGCTTCCCGATAGCTTCTCCTCTGATCAGTTGGTTGGCCTAGGTTTGGTTATCGTATCTCATTTTAAGCGCCTCGTGGTCACTTCGTGATACGGGACAGCCAGACGCCCTGCCCAGTCACCCTTCCCCCCCTCCCGCTCTTCCATAGAGTCGGGCGGGGGTGGGTCGGTCTGCCCATGCTCGCCTCCGCATACCCGAGCCTGCCTCCCTCTCTCCCTCAGGCGGAGGGGCTAGGGAGTCGGGACAGACCCAGACTGGTCTCGACCTCTCCGCTTCTCGGTCCGGCCGGGTGGTACGTTGTGGGGGGGGCCCTGGCCTTCCCCCCCTCGTTACTACCTTGTCGCTCCGGGCTAGCTCGAGCATGTATGTCCTCTCGCCCTTTCCCTCCTTACTAGAGCTCCTCCCTGATCGGAGTCCTGGTATCCAGCGGAAGGGGCTAGTCCACCCAGCAGAGTGGACCGGAACATACAGTAGGTCACTACTAAAAACTTACCGTATTGCTGAGTTACTACACTACCGCTTCACACTGGACCTAGTCCGGTTCGCTTGTGTTTAGGTTTAAGTTATCTATAAGTTTATCTTAAGTACCTTAAACCATCCCACCCCCCTCCCTTTCATATCTTACCGGATCTCTCCGGGATTATAGCCTATTCGGCAATGCAGGGAGGGGTTATGCCCAAATTTTTTCCGAGCTCCGGCATGTAACGGAGTTCTTTTGTCCTTTAGTCTGTAAGTGATGCCTTTTAAGATACTCATGTGTCTTCCACTTACAGGCCACCAACTGTGAGCATCCGGGATGTTCCGCTACACTTCAGGACCCCTGTGGACACGAAGTTTGCCGGTCCATGCTCCATGCGCGACTCCGCACGGGGACATCCAGGTCTGGTACCATGAGACCTGTAACCATATGTTACGATCTGTGAGCCAGCTTTTGGAAGGGGTAAGTATTCCATCTCCAGTAGCTGCTCCGCTTCTTTTTTAGTGCTTAAGTTTTCATCATTTACTTTAACTTAAGCATCTAGTTTAAGTTATACTCTAAGTTTTAGTTTTTAAGTGATTCTTAAATCTAAATAACGAACCCTCTCTTACAGGCTCCGGCAGTAAGGGATATCCGCACTGGCTACCCTGCGGGCCTGGGTCGGAGGGTTTTGGCAAGAACGCCGCCAAGGGTCAGCCCTACATCCTCGAGAAGCGGTTAGCACTATTAATCTTCCCCGGAGGCAAGGCGACAGGTTACGTCGACCCAGTAGAGGCGGACCCGACTATCGCCTTCATCCAACAACAGCTGGCGGCCTCCTTAACTGAACAAGACCAGGATATCTCCACGGATGTCGCAACCCTGGATATAATGTTGAACCGATGGTAGGTATAGACGACCTGTTGGTCGAGGTAAGTAAGGTGGGCACCCAAGGGTCGCCCTTGGGTGTGACTGTTTTCTTCTACCCCTGCAACCTCTCCATCCTTCCAAGGCTTTACGGGTGATGAATTATATACTCCTCCTGAGGCTTCGGTTAGACCTAAGGTCAAGGCTAAAGTGATGACCTTGACTAAGACGTCATCGTCGTCTAAGAAGACGTCCTCGTCTTCTTCCTCACGTAAGTCTCCGGCTCACAATCCCGGCCCAGACAGGTCTAAAAGCTTCTAGCTCCGGCTCTAAGTCCTCAAAAAGTAAATCCAAGGAGAGATCTCGCACTCCGGCAGAATCACCAGTTCCGCTACCGTTGGTTCCAATTCAGAGCCTCCCCTCCACCTCCGCAGCAGCTCCGGCTTTGGACTCCAATGCTGGCCTGTTGCAACAGGTGGGCGACCTAGTTGGGTCCCTAAAGAGTAGTATGGAACAAATGATCTCTCGCCTGTCGGATAGGATCACTTCCCAAGATACTATTATAGCCGGGCTAAGAGAAGCTCCTCTAGCCTCTCCCTCACTTTCAAACACAAGTGGAACTCAGCTTCCTCCGTATGACTCACTTCCTGCTTTCTCTATGAACAACCCATGGAGAGTAGCGTCATACGCCCCCTTCCAGGACGGTCTCATCTCCATACCGGAGTTTGGAACTCGAAGAATGAGGAGATTCGAGTTCTACCCGGAAGGCCTACAGCCTCCTTTCATAGCTACGCAAGGCTCACGCCTTCGGCTATGGTTCGGGACGATAGGGTACCAAAGGAGACAGTCCTCTATTCACGAGACCAGGCTCAGAGAGAATGGCTCAGATGTTTAGAGGACATGGATTGTTCTAACACCAAGATACAACCATTTAAAAAGTCCCTTTACCATTTTCACAATGGATGAGAGTACCCCGCTCCCGTTCCTAACCAAGATAGCAAGGTCGACCATCTCAGCGGCCCAGAAGGGGGAACCCATGCCTCAGTTGAAAGAAGCAGATCCCACATCTCCGTTACTCCCTTCAATTGGAGAATTGTGGGAAGACTTGCCGAATACATTCTCAGCTGGCAAACTCAAACCGGACTGTGCTATGGAGCAGTTTGGTGAAAAAGCTACCCAGGCTCCAGATAGTCTTATTCAGGCTGAATTTGACGCAAAATCACGACTAGCCCAAGATCAATCAACTCTATGGGCTATGTTTCTGAGGTAGCACCATGGCCTATGGATCAGAACCAATTTTTAAGCTTATGACCAAGAAGCCCTGACTCAAACGGTGCAGTCAGATATGTTCGAGTTTGCCACTGCTAGAACGAATTGTAGGAAGCATGTCATGCTAGAGGCAACCATTCGACATGAGCCGAATAGGTTACTCTCCTCTACATCTGGGGCGCAGATCTCTTTCCCATGAGGCTATGGTTAAGGAAGTCCAGGCAGAGGCTACGAGGTTGAACCAGAGCCTTAAGGACCGTTGGGCCTTCGCTAGGAGGAGGCAAGACCATGACACCTAAAGGTAAGGGACAGAGGAAACCCAGGTTTCCGTTTCCAACCTTACCAGAAGAAGCAACCACGCTTTCCTCAACAAGTTCCAGCAGTGCCGTTAGTGCAGACAGCCCAACCTTCCACTTCTAAGGTCAATCACAGCCAATTTATGTGATATCCCCTCAGCCTCAACCCTCTACCTCATACGCCATCTCTCCAGCTTACAATCAAGCCTTCGAGAGTCAAGCTTCTCAGAAGTATGACCGCTCGGGTAAGGGAGGCAGAGGTAAGCGGTCCTTTCGTGGGAGAGGATCGGGAGGCCCCAATTTAATAGGGGAAAGCACTTCAGAGGAGGCCGAGGCGGTTACCAGAACCAATGAAGAACTTCATGTAGGAGGGAGGCTGTTTCACTTTCGCCACCGGTGGAACGTTCAGCCAGTGGGCTCAGAGCATAGTGTCAAAGGGCTGGGTTGGAGCTGGTTGACGAACCCACCTCCAGCCAGACCTTTCCGCCGCAACTCCTTCAAAGAATTGACAGAGTACGCAGAGGACCTCCTTCAGAAAGGAGCTATAGCGAGAGTCAAGAGATTAAAATTTCAAGGTCGCTTGTTCAGCGTGGCTCCAAAGAAAGGCTCACAAAAAAAAAGAAGGGGTAACTCTTAGACTTGTCCCGCTTAAAAAAACTTAGCCATCCGCTGCGACACAAGTTCAAGATGCCTCGATCTCACAGGTGCGGACCTTACTTCCCCGTGGGGCCGTCACCACCTCTATCGATCTTACAGACGCCCTACTATCATATCCCTATTGCAAGACACTTCCGTCCGTATCTGGATTCAAGATAGGAGACCAGACATTCTCCTTCAAGGTAGTTCCATTCGGACTCAACGTGGCACCCAGGGTGTTCACGAAGCTAGCGGAAGTGGAGTGCAACAACTCAGATCGCAAGGGATTATGGTAGTGGCGTTATCTCGACGATTGGTTGATCTGGGCCCCATCAGTCGAGGAATGCAACAAGGCTACACTGAAAGTGATCCAGTTCCTAGAATATCTAGGATTCAAGATAAACAAGTCCAAGTCAAGACTCACTCCAGAGTCAAACTTTCAGTGGCTAGGCATTCAATGGAATCTATCCTCCCACACTCTGTCGATTCCATCTACCAAAAGGAAAGAAATAGCGAAGTCAGTCAAGCAATTTCTAAGTCACAAACTAGCATCAAGGAGAGCTCAGGAAAGGATCCTCGGCTCTCTCCAGTTTGCATCAGTAACGAACGTCTTAATGAAAGCCAAAACTGAAAGACCTAACCAGGATCTGGCGCTCGCGAGCAAATGTCAGGTCCAGGGACAAGCTATCCTCAGTGCCTCTGATTCTAAAGAATCGGCTTCGGCCGTGGGCAAAAGTCAAGAATCTATCAGTGTCAGTACCCCTTCAGTTCCCTCCACCAGGGATCACCATCCACACAGACGCGTCCTTAAGCGGCTGGGGAGGGTATTCCCAGGTCAAAAAGGTTCAAGGGATTGTTTTGTCACTCCAGTTCCGTCAGTTCCATATAAACGTACTGGAGGCAATGGCAGTGTTCTTGACTCTAAAAAGGTTACACCCACCAGAGTACTCCCACATAAAGCTAGTCCTGGACAGCGCAGTGGTAGTACATTGTATAAACAGAGGAGGCTCCAAGTCACGTCATCTAAATCACGTCATGGTAGCCATCTTCTCCCTGGCAAGGACAAGTTCAGTTGGCATCTTTCCTCCACTCACATAGCTGGAGTGAGAAACGTCATAGCAGACGCCCTATCCCGATCAGTACCCCTAGAGTCGGAATGGTCATAGACAACAGTTCGTTCCAATGGATCCTTCAAAAGAGTCCCAGGGCTACAGGTGGATCTCTTCGCATCCCAAGCGAACCACAAACTACCGTGTTATGTAGCCCCCAACCTGGACCCTCTGGCTTACGCCACGACGCCCTGGCTCTGGACTGGAACAACTGGGAGAAGATTTACGTCTTCCCTCCAGTGAATCTCCTTATGAAAGTATTGAACAAACTCAGGACATTCAAGGGTCAAGTGGCTCTAATAGCCCCAGACTGGCCGAAGAGCAATTGGTATCCCCTAATTCTGGAACTGGGCCTTCGTCCTCTTTGGATCCCCAGTCCCAAGCTCTCCCAGTCAGTACAAACGAAGACTGTGTTCGCTTCCTCAGGGATTCTCAAACCCTAACTTTATGGATTTCATGAAGTTTGCGGCAAAAAGAGATGCGAATATTGACCCTCAGAATATTCTCTTCTTGGAATCCGATAAAAGGGATTCAACTTTGAGGCAGTATGATGCTGCTGTCAAAAAGTTAGCAACCTTCCTGAGAGAGTCAGATATCAGAATCATGACAGTTAATTCAGCTATATCCTTCTTCAGATCCTTATTTGAAAAAGGTTTAGCAGCTAGCACGATTACGACAAACAAGTCAGCCTTGAAAAAGATATTTCAATTTGGATTTAACATAGACTTGACGGATACCTACTTCTCGTCTATTCCTAAGGCATGTGCTAGACTTAGGCCTTCTGTGAGGCCTACGTCAGTTTCATGGTTCTTAAACGATGTTCTAAAAACTGGCTTCCGAAACCGATAATGACACATGCTCGTTTATGATGCTCCTAAGGAAAACCCTATTTTTATTAAGCCTGGCTTCAGGAGCAAGAATTTCAGAACTGTCGGCTTTATCCAGAGATCCGGATCATATTCAATTCCTTCCCACAGGGGAAGTCCTACTTTCTCCGGAACGTAGCTTTTTGGCAAAGAATGAAGATCCTTTGATGAGGTGGGAACCTTGGAAAGTACTACCTCTTCCACAAGATGTATCCTTTGTCCAGTTTCAACCTTACGAGCCTTTCTATCCAGGACCTCCTCATCCTCATCGGGGCCCCCTCTTTAAAGAGGGAAAAAGGTGGAACTTTATCCATTAAAGGCATCAGGCAACAAATCCTGTACTTTATTAAACAAGCCAATCCTGACTCTTTCCCAAAAGCACATGATGTCAGAGCAGTAGCCACTCAATTAATTATTTCCAACACATGAACTTCGATGAGTTGAAAAAGTATACCGGATGGAAATCGCCGACAGTGTTCAAACGTCATTACCTTAAGTCCTTGGAAGCTCTGAAATTTTCAGACAGTTAGCAGCGGGAAACATAGTTTCCCCCTGACTCTAGTTAATTGTAGTAGAAGATTCAGTCCTCCTTTCTACCTGCTTCACCCAACAGTTCGTCTATTCCTACCGTGTTCATTACATTCACCTTGTGCCTTAGCTGCTTTTATGATGATGTAGTGGGTGCCCCTTATTTTTTTGCTAGGGACACTCACAGATGATTATGGATATTGATCTCATGGATGTTACCCCCTTATTTTTATGCTAGGGGATACATCTCATTTATAATTGGTTTACTGGGTTTTGTATATTAAGTCATATACATTCCTTATATATTATCATTGTTGATTAATTTGTTCATTTGATTGTTTTAATTGCTATTATAATTTTGATACATGCCTTTACACAGATACCATTTTGTTACATGTAAGCCAATTTACCTCTGTACATATGTAAATTACCTTATGTTAAGAAACATGTTTAGAATTAAGGGTAATTTAAGCATATTTTTATTTTGTATCACTGTGTATTTGTATCTTTTTAGCAATTATATTCTTTTTATATTTACTTTATTATTTTTATTTGAGACCTATTCTGATTTATTTTATTACTTTTGTTTACAATCTTGTGCTATTTCTCTGGTACGATTTCGCGCAGCGACACGAGCTGAGCCCAGAAAAGGGATTTTGACGTAAGAAAAATCTATTTCTGGGCGATTGGCTCGTGTCGCCAGCGAAATCCCACCCTACCCATCCCTTCGCCCAAGATTGTCTGCTAACTTCAGGATGGCCACCAGAGGCGCAGCAGTCGGCAGCATGGGATGGAGTAGTAGTAGTACGAGCTGCTCACTCTGTGGGTCGGCTCTCCTCATGGAGGGTTTTTGTTGTGGGAGATTTCTATTGGTATTTGGCTCGTGGTAGTGGTCTCACTCGCCTAGTGTTCATACCGACACCCTCTTGGAGGGTGAGCGAGTCAGTTATACTGACCTTTTTCTTTATTTTATTTATTCTCTGGTATGTGTTAGTACATTTACCCTAGAAATAATGGATTAAAGGATATTTCGCTGGCGACACAGCCAATCGCCAGAAATAGATTTTTTCCTTACGTCAAAATCCCTTTCATGCAATACATTTAATAAAAAAAAAAATTAGGTAAAGTTAGAATAAAGAATAGAAATGAATGGTTATTATACTGTTTGGTAGTTTCAGTAGTTGAAGAGAGATAATGAAAATTTATGGCTTACTGTGTAAGTGATTGCTTGGCGATCGTTCGATACTTGTAGTCTGGATGTAAACAGAGTTTGGAAGCTTTTGTTTTGTTTGTTTATTATAGTTAATGGTTACTTAATAATTATTTGAAATGAGTACATGCAATACATTTAATAAAACAATTGTGAATTAGATATCATAAAATATAAAATAAATCAGACTGCCAACATATACGTATTTTTTAAAATTCTTCTTTTCTGTTTTATTATTACCTTATGTATACGTATGTTTCATTATGGCTGTCAGTAACTCGGTATCTCCATTAGGTAAAGATAGAATAAAGAATAGAAATGAATGGTTATTATACTGTTTGGTAGTTTCATTAGTTGAAGAGAGATAATGAAAATTTATGGCTTACTGTGTGCTACGAAAAATGATTGCTTGGCGTTCGTTCGGTACTCGTAAGACGGGTAAGAGCTGAATGTAAACAATCGATTGGAAGGTTTGTTTGTTTGTGTA
>NC_061100.1:49812551-49865312 GCF_015104395.2 Macrobrachium nipponense
TACACAAACAAACAAACAAAAAACCTTCCAATCGATTGTTTACCCGTCTTACGAGTACCGAACGAACGCCAAGAAATCATTTTTCGTAGCACACAGTAAGCCATAAATTTTCATTATCTCTCTTCAACTAATGAAACTACCAAACAGTATAATAACCATTCATTTCTATTCTTTATTCTATCTTTACCTAATGGAGATACCGAGTTACTGACAGCCATAATGAAACATACGTATACGTAAGGTAATAATAAAACAGAAGAAGAATTTTAAAAAATACGTATATGTTGGCAGTCTGATTTATTTTATATTTTATTATATCTAATTCACAATTGTTTTATTAAATGTATTGCATGTACTCATTTCAAATAATTATTAAGTAACCATTAACTATAATAAACAAACAAACAAAAGCTTCCAAACTTCTGTTTACATCCAGCACTTACGAGTATCGAACGATCGCCAAGCAATCACTTTTACACAGTAAGCCATAAATTTTCATTATCTCTCTTCAACTACTGAAACTACCAAACAGTATAATAACCATTCATTTCTATTCTTTATTCTAACTTTACCTAATTTTTTTTTTTATTAAATGTATTGCATGAATAAGTTTTTCAATTTACAGCATCCTTTTACCAATAGAATACTTAAAGCACAAGGGGTAGATGCTGACCAATAGGAGAGCAGGACCTTATGGGGTGACTAGCATCAGGAACCAATGGGAGAGTGGGAGGATGGTGGCAAGTTTACTCAGTTGGCAGCGCGGGAGTTTTAAAATAATTCTCGGTGGTCCGGGCGAATCTCGGGACTTTACAGCAACAACCTTTTGTATCTTGAAAACTTTTCGTATGTAGAGCTGTAAAATTTTTCGTATTTGCTTTCGTATCTCGAGTTTTTCGTAAGTTGAGCCTTTTGTATGTCGAGGTACCACTGTAGTGAAAACTAGATTAAAAACAAATGGTTGGTTTAAACAATATTGAGGTTTGAAAACTTTAAATGCATTTTTACCTTTATTTTTTATTGAGCTTGTTTTTATTTTTTAATGTTTAACATGACCTTTTTTACTAATTGTGAAATTTACTCATATGTTGAGATGTCAGTAATTAATAAATTGCCAAAATAAGTAATTCAACCACAAAAATCATTATAATCAGTCAAATTAACAAGCTGGCATACACTATTTACCTTATATTTTATACTATATCTTAAATATAACTTATAATACAGTCATACCCCTACATACGAAAGTCCCTATGTACAAAAAATCCAGGTTACGAAGGCAAAGACGAAGATTTTTTTGCTTCTGTGTACGAAAATAATTCAGGTTGCGAAAGGGTGTACTATAAAGTCCGAGATTCACCCGGGCCGCCAAGAACAATTTTAAAACTCACGCGCCGCCAACTCAGTAGACTCACCATCATCCTTCCGCTCTCCTATTGGTCAGCATTTATACCATCATGCATCTACGTAAGGGAGTTCCTCGACCATTTTGTTTTGACAGCGTTATCGTACACACGTGGAATTCGTTCATTCACATAGATTTCGTTCGTTAATGTAAATTCGTATTAGTGATTTTGCTTTCGTTGTACTGTAAGTTACTTTATCGTTTTGTGTGTGAACTTACTTATGTTATTAGCCATGGGTCCCAAGAATTTTGCTGAAGTTCACGGAAAGAAGAGGATACTTTCTATGGAGACGAAGATGGAGATAATCAAGAAGTGTTAATGTTTTCTGCCATATGTTAATGTGTTTCATAAAGTTTAGTGTTAATTTTTCTGCCATTTTTTAATGTGTTTCGTAAAGTTAAGTGTTCATATGTTTTCTGCCGTTTGTCCTCCTCCTCTGTCGCCACTTTCGTACATCGCCTCACTCGAAAGGTAAGGTTCCACATTTTACTACATACATCCATACATGTACATACAGTATTTCTTGTACCCTGTACACTAATACGTACACTTTATTTACAGGTACTGTAACGGTTAGGTTAGGTATTGAATGGTCCAAATTGTTGTATTTCATTGTTTATTGGTCAATTTAGCTTTATTATAAAATTTACTGTGGTGTTTTTGTAGGGCTTGTAACGAATTAGGCAATTTACGTGTAAAACGTAGTTCTGGAAACAAAAAAATCAGGATACAAAGGCTGCTTTGGAATGGATTAATTTTGCAACCTGAGGCACTACTGTAATGGGAATAATTTTTAAATATATGGTACACAGATAAATTTTCTTTAAAATGGTGAAGACTAGATTAAAATCATATGGTTGGTTTCAAAGATATTGATGTTTGAAAACTGTAAATGCATTTTTTTCAGTTTGTAAAAAACGGCTCTTGCGTCCTTGCTCCACTTGGCGCCTCAAATGATTCTTAACTCTCTATTATAAAGCTTTTACTTCCGTGGTAGTGGTAGCTCGAGAGATTAAAACAAAAAATAATAGCACTTGATTTTCTTGAATATCTGTTTTTTTATTTATCTACTTTCCCTATCCCCCACCAGGGGACTGAAAAAGACACAAACACTCATAGCCAGTCAGGATACTTTTGTAGCTTGTTTCTGTAGGAAGTGACTGATTGTTAAATATACTACTTGGTTGTCTGTTGGTTGTTTTTGGATGTTGTTTTATTTTACTTTGAATATTCAATCCGTAAGAACTTGTAAGGTAAGAGTTTCTGTAAAGACATTATTCCAGTTTTATTGACATTCATGATATGAGTTTATTGCTGAGGAAATGGTCATGATTGGAATAAATGATCATGAGTAGAGAGAATTTATTAGTTTATAGAAACAAGTAAAGCGGATAGTTCGTGTAAGACTTCTATTAAAGGAAGGCATGCTGTGCTGCTTCTCTCCAATCTGTTACTCTTAATTAGTTTTCCACCAATTCAGGGCAGTAAATTTGATAGGATGGCATCCTGTCATCCTGCCTAATGGCATGGAGTAACAGGGAATCAGGACATGTCAGAGAGGAGTGTAGATCTGCACCTGATGTCTTTTTCCTCTGTTCGGTATTGCGTCTGCAGCTCCAGTTCATATGTAAATCCAGCAGTTCTGATATTAGCAGTGCCAGGTCTGGCACCGGAATTGGTTCTCTGATAGGACTGCTTGGGAAAGAATAAGTGGAGTCACTCAACATTTTTCCCTCTTTTAATTTTACTGTGTTAGATAGGCTTTGTAGAAGTGATGCTTCGACTTTTTCTGGTAATATTTAAATGAGTTTTAGCTGCTCCTGCCAGGTAATAAGCATCAACTAAAGACAACTTCTGGATTTTGTGATGACTGGGAAACAATAGTTTATGGAAGAAATAAAGCCATTTGTCTCCTCCATCCCAGTATCTGATAGTGCTATAAAAGAATGAGCAAGATTTATTATGTGAAACATCTCAGGACAGCCATGGGTGAACTTCGTGCTAGGCTCCACCTATTAAAGAGCTTCCAGTGCCTTCCAGAATAGTGTTCACGGCAGTAGCCAAAATACTTATGTGGACCCTATGGAAGCACTCTACGACTTTCTGGAGTGTAGCATTAAGGCTTGAAAGGAAGCATTGGTGGGCTCCAACATTGTGCTCCCCAGTGTAACCTCCCTATTGCTTTCTTCCCTTATCTGTTTGGACCCTTTTTGGAGAGTGTTGTTGCACAACTCATTGAATGATCCAGACAACAGAATTGTACAATATATATGTGTGTACTGCACCTCACAAAAGGGAATCGGGGAAACAATACTCCTGAAAGTTTCTTCTTCATTAGCCTAAGAGAAGCTAGGTGTGAATCAGATATGTACAAGCCTTTAGTCACTATTAAAAGGACCTCTCCAACAACAGAAGAAAGGACAACAGTAGCGTCAGCACGTCTTTCAAAGCAGCAAACACGACACTCCTACCAGGGGAGAGAAAAATCAACTCCTGGTCAGTGTATTACAATGAAGGGAAGGGGTGGAGCCCCATAGGATTTGCATGGTTGCAGTTTTCTTCTACAGCATAACATACAGTGGAAGTCCTCCCTTTGGGGAACACAGTGTAATTCACAATGGGCTAGGGTGGAGATGGTCTCACGCTCCCCTTCCTTGAAAGTGTTTTTTTTTTTTTTCCAATAAATCTAGACTCCTGTTTAAAAGGGGACCATAGAGAAAGATGGCATTATTTTCCACCACTCATCAGCGTCCCCAAAAAAAGCATTCTTCAGAACAAGGGAATTTCTTGACCCATCAAATTTGAACTAACATATTATTTGCATAAATTTTTTTATATAGTACTGTAACTATTTTATGAGAGCTCAGAGAAGATTGCTGACAAAATGAGAGAGTGGTAGTTGATAGACTCCAGTCAAAAGATCTCTTAATGGGAACCAGTCCTACCTTACATCAAACTTTTTCTAAGGCTGGGACTTTGTTTGGGTACTCTTTGCAGTTAGCTGTCTTTTCCCAAAGCATTCAAACCAGAATAAGGAAGGACCTGGAAGATTCCTTGCACAGCCCAACTTTTCCAGACGACAATTGGAATGAAGTCTGGGCCTTTTACAGTTTGGGTCTGTGGTAGATCTAATCCTGAGATTGTGTTTGTAGGATTTAAGAAGTCTGACTCACATGCCGGGATAAGGCTTTGTAATTGCCTTCATCTGAGATTGGAAGGATATTCTATTTGTGGACCTGGAAGGGATGTCTGGCAAACTGGCTTACCTGACTCACTGTTGAATAAAATGACTGCAGTGTCTTATGTCAAAAGGTTAGGCTCATGCTGAGCTCCTCTCAAGCCAGTAATTGCTAACATTCTTCCATAATCTGGAAGTGGGCCAGTTTGCCACATGCAAGAACCATCAACTTGCAGTGTATGTGTCTCTGAACCTGAACATTAAGGCTATAGCAAGAGATGCATTCCTACAAGACTGGGAGCAAATGGAGGATGAGATACCTTTTCCCTTCATTGTCCCAGATTTCAAAAGCTTTGAACAATCTAAGCTTTCAGTGGACCTGCTTGCCTAGTGGCCTTGATTAGCCAAACAGTCATTGGTTCCTTATTTCTTCAACAACAGGCAAAAGAATAGATTTCATTGTTTGCCTTCATTCTATCCCAAATATAATAATAATAATTGGTAGTAGACCTTTTTTCAAACATTTACCAGTGTTGAAATGTTATTGCTGCACCAGCTGCATTCAATTTGTATTGAGTGTTCTCTGGCCTTTTAATAACTGCTTTTTCAAGTTTACTGCATTCTGCCAGTAACACTGTGATGTTTGTTGTTTCCGGAGAAGAAAGCAGTTACAAATCAGGGTGTGATTTTATTTTTGGAGCAACACCAATAGTAATTGAAATCTGGTGGTCATTTTCCATAGAGTTGTCAATCTTCTGTAGATAATCTTTGCTAACATTGATTCTAAGCAACATTTCACTCTGGCTCTGCTAAGCATGATCATGCCGAAAGACGGGAGTAGGCTGCATTTCAAGCTGAGTCCTGGTCTTTATATATGAGATAGTCAGTGGGGGGGGGGGGGGTCGACTGTATGCTGACCGCTGATTGACTGCAGAGGAATGCATGCCATTGCTTGGCTTCAGAGATTTATGTTTTTGTGGCTAATTCCTGATTTTATAAGATTTTTTTTAAAACTGAAAATTATCATATTCTGGTCATTGTTGAGCCTTAAAAAAATATTGCTTTACATTATTAACATTATTATTAACATCCACACTTACCTTGGATGTCGGTGACAACCCCCTCCTCCCCAACTCAGATCAGGAGGAAGAGAAAAAGAGAGAGAGAAAAAACTTTGAAGAGAAAATCAGGGATAAAGAGAAACATTAAAAATTGAGAGAAAATATGAGGAAGAGATAAAAATGAAAAAGAGAAATAGAGAAAAACATAAAAATAGAGAGAAATAGAAAAAATGAGAGAAAAAGAGAGGTGAAAGAGAACAAATAAGAGAGTGAAAAACGATTGTCTACTATGGTTTAAAGTCTGTGAGAAGGTAGTCTGAGGCTACGTGACAGACAACACTCAAGGCATGCTCTGATTGGCCATTGGCCCCAGCCAGCTGGAGCACTCTTTCGGGTTAGAACACTTTCGCATCAGATCTAAAGTTAGTCTGCACCTCCTGTTGGACCAAGTCACGCCACTTTAGACCTTAGTAAACCACGCAGGATGTTCACTGTTGCCTTTTCCAACATCAATACAAGGCTTTTGTTGCTGAATAACCACTGATTCCATGTAATGTAGAAACACCATACAAACAAACAAACAATTAGAAACAGTGCACATAGAAAGAAAAGTGATGCACTCCTGAGGAGGCAGGAAGCAACCCAGAACCCCACACTATAAATACCACCCAGTGGAATAGGATGACTGAGAGAGAAAAAAAAAATTTTTATGTATCATTTTTATTATTAGTATTATTAAGGATATAGATCCTCTCTTAGATACTATAATGATATACTAATAGTAATAGTATGTAGTACATAATAATAAAAATTAACATACCAATTAATATTTTTTGGTAAGTCAGTTCTGGAGACAAGGGAATGTGTTGTTGTTATAGGGAATTTTTGTCCCTGAGAGAAGCCTTCTCCGAGACAGCAATGGTTGCTCCCCACCCCCTGTGTGAGCATTGGAAAATGCAGGGGTGGGGGTGGTGGAACTGACAAGATCATTGCCAGTAAACGGATGCTATTGATTGGTTCGATCACGAGGGATGTTGGCAGGTGTCGCCCTTCATGCCAGCATGGATAGGGAGTGTGTCTCATGTGCAGTATTTAGACTGGGCTTCTCTTTCCACATAGGTCGGGCTACCAAGAGGCATAGTTGGAAACAGTTGGTTGTACTATGGTCAATTATTTCAACATTAGGGATGATGTCAAACCTTTTTATTTTGATGTTTTGGGCAATCCTGGTGTGATTATATATGGCACCTCCGATCATAGCAGGATTTCCTCATGGAGAAGCACATTTACTTGTACCGATGTAGGAGCCAAACCACTCTTAGACAGGTTATTTGTATCAGTAGACCACATTGTTTCTCTTTAAGGGATCCTTCTTATAGGGAACCAGGTTATTCTTCATTACCAACAGCCATTATTGACCTTATCCAGCACACACTTCTGAATTTGAATTATATGCCAGTCTTTGTTACTTAGCAGATTTTGTTACTTGGGCTGTCCTTTAAATTGAAGTAGCACTTTATTTATATAATTGTCACCAGATAAATGAAACCCAACTAGCCAAGTAACAATTAAATTAACTATAAGGAAGTGCTACCAAAATAATAAGATAGATACTCCAAATTAATGAAAAGATTTTGTAATGTACATACAGTATAGTAAGAGGTCAGTGTTTGAGACTAAGCATAATCTTACTTATACGTATTACATGTTTGCCTCTTTTGTTGCATTTTACTCTCTGTTTTATTTGTTTACCAAACAGCCTCCACTTACATATAACCAAAATACTTTTTTAAAGCAAGTTTGTAGTACTGTGTAAATATGCATGTGTTTATTAATGAAGAGTAAAAATTGGATCCAGACATTGATAAAAAATATGGACATCTACTTGGTTTAAAGAGAACAAAGAAAACAAAGAAAATAGTGAAAAAATAAAGGCCACATAGAAATGCAGTTGGGATAAAGACACACTGCCAGCAAGCATTCAGTACCATCTACAGTAGACCTTGTAAATCGCATGGTACATAGTAGATGGTCCCCCCAAAAAAACTTAACTCAAGTGAGAATTATAACTGATTCCTTCACCATGCCTTTTGTTAGACTTCACTTTGGAACTAATGCATCTTTTACCCATATGGTAAAGAATTTTTGTATCAATAAATCACATAATATGCATGCAGTTTCCATGTAGAGCTAAATATCTACTGTACCTGAAAAGGAAATTGACTGATGTTAGAATGTATTTTCCAGATACTGTTATTGAATCTGATAGTACTAGTACTGTACATAAAATTAGCCATATGTATTGACACTTTACATGGCAAGTTAGCTACACTATGGCTAGCTTTAGTGTGGTTTCTCCCTGAGACTGGTAGATTAACCAGAATTGTTGATATGTTAACCCTTAATGGATGGATAGGCTCTCAGGAGTAGTAATAACAGGTTGTGGGTGATGGACAGGTTAATCCTGGGGAGAAGCAATATTACATGCCTTCGATTTGAAGGGAGTCCGGCAGGAAAGAGGTGCCACTACTTCTATAGCCCATAGATTCACTAATGGCAACTTTTAGACTGGATAAGATGAAAGACTGGGTAGCTCAGAGCTTAGTTTTGGTCTTGACTTCAAGGGAGGATATACTGGCCCTTCTCTATTCTCACATAAGCATCTTTTTGTAAATTTGCTTATAAATATACCAAAGCATTGCTGTTGGTTGTAGTTCTTATGTTTTATGATAGTGCGTATGTCAGTTATAAATGTAATTTTGCAAAGAAACAGAAAAAACTGTATAAAACCAAAAAAGCTACTACATCTTCGTTCTCGGTAAATTTACGTAAATATTCTACAACAAATATGATCAGAATTTGTTACTAATTTTATTTCTGATGTGTGTTGATATTTTGTGATCTGTAATTATAATTTTACAAAATATGATAAATTCAATTATTAGTAAAATCATGTATAACACTAAAATTTATGATTGGGTTTTCAGTATAGTAATTTTCAACTTCTCATGGAAGGTAGGGGAATATTTTTAGAATTTGTGTTCTTACACCATGTGCATTTGCATATCTTCCTCTCTCCATTGATGAGATTTTTTTTTTTTTTTTTTTTTTGCCGACCTCAAAGTTTACCCGGTCTGGGGTGCTGCACACTGATAAATTACCCCATCTGCCAAGGGTTAAAGCATAACAGTTGTGGAAAAAAGTAAAAATTCAAATACTACCTACACATAAAGTCAGTAAATTACTGAGTGTTGGTCCATAATGGGTGAAATGACAAGAGTCAAGGAACTATTGAATTTTAGTTATTAACAGTTTTCAACTGTTTTATAATAAACATATCCTGGAATGATAATGCTAAAGAGATTTTTAGATTGGTTTACTTGACAATTTTGTTCATTGCTTTTACAACACTGTGAACCACAAATCGTAAAAAGAATTATTAAAACATCTGTATGAATAATTCAGGATAGGTCCAAGTGAGTTACAGACTGTTTTCAGCAATTTTATGTGTACATAAACATATCTAGAAATGTTATCAGTTTAAAAGTGTTTATATCAGATCATGGACAATTTTGTTCATTGCTTTTACGGCACTGTGAACAAAAAAGACTTGTAAAAACGTCAGTCTCTGAATGATTCTACATTAGATCAAGTCTGATAAATACTATTTTGGACTGTATTATGATAGATGAACATATTTAGAAAAGGGATTTTGACGAAGGAAAAATCTATTTCTTGGCAAGGGCCCATGTCGCCCAGTGAAATGTCCTCTTAGCACACATTTCTAAGGTAAATTAATGCTAACATACCAGAGAAAAAAGCTAAAATGTAATTGCCAGAATATTCTGGCTCGCTCACCTTATTAACCCTCTTACGCCAGAGCGGTAAATAAAAAATTGTCTCCCGTGTGCCGGAGGGGTTTCGGAGTGAGCGTGGAAGCGGAAAAAATATTTTTTTCAAAAAATCACAGCGCGCTTAGTTTTCAAGATTAAGAGTTCACTTTTGGCTCCTTTTTTTTTCATTGCCTGAAGTTTAGTATGCAACCATCAGAAATGAAAAAAATTATCATTATCATATATAAATAATGCGATATATGATAGCGCAAAAACGAAATTTCTTATATAATTGTATTCAAATCGCGCTGTGCGCAAAAGGTCAAAGATAACAATTTACTTTTTTTTCGTTGTAATGTACACTAAATTGTGATCATTTTGGTATATAACACATTGTAAAACGATAAAAACAACACAGAGGAAATATTATCACAAAATAATGCATGAATTCGTAACGCGCGGACATAAACAAATATTTTTTTCAAAAATTCACCATAAATCTAAATATTGTCCTAGAGACAAATGATTGAATATTACTATACTGACAAGTTAAAGTTGACCGAATGTCGAATTTTTTTATATATATATTTTTTATATGCAATTATTTCGGAAATAAGAAAAGCTACAACCTTCAAATATTTTTCGTTTTATTCTACATGAAATTGCGCACATTTTCATATATAAAACTCTATGAAATGCCTAATATAAAATGGAGCAAATATTCCGAGAATGGGACGTACGTATTTCGGAGATTTGTTGCGGAGAATCCTCGCGCGAGGGGGAAGGAAAGATTTTTTTTTAAATTCACCATAAATCTAAATATTTTGCTAGAGACTTCGAATTTGTTTCAAGATGAAGATAAATGACTGAATATTACTAGACTGTAAGAGTTTTAGCTTATAATTGCGTTTTTCGACCATTTTGGTAGAGTCAAAGTTGACCGAACGTGGTTTTTATTCTATTTATCGTGATTTATATGCAAATATTTCAAAAATGAGAAAAGCTACAACCTTCAATTATTTTTTTTTGTATTCTACATAAAATTGCGCACATTTTCATATATAAAACGTTATGTAATGGCTAATTTAAAATGGTGCAAACATTACCACAATCGCACGTATGATTTTTTCGGAAGTTACCGCTTGGACGTAAAGAAAATGTAATTTTTTTCATAAATTCACCATAAATCGAAATATTGTGCTAGAGACTTCCTTTTTGTTGCAAAATGAAGGTAAATGCTTGAATATTACTAGAATATAAGCGTTTTAGCTTACAATTGTGTTTTTCGACCATTTCGGTAGAGTCAAAGTTGACCGAAGGTTGAAATTTTGGCAATTATCGTTATTTATATGAAAATATCTCAAAACTGATAAAAGCTACAACCATAGGCTGTTTTTAGTTGTATTGCGCACATTTCCATATATAAAACTTTATATAACAGCTAATTTTAAAATGGTGCAAACATTACCACAATCGCACGTATGATTTTTTCCGGAAGAGTTACCACGCGGACGTAAGGAAAAAGTTTTTTCATAAATTCACCTTAAATCGAAATATTGTGCTAGAGACTTCCAATTAGTTGCAAAATTAAGGTAAATGATTGAATATTACTAGAATATAAGCGTTTTAGCTTACAATTGCGTTTTTTGACCATTTCGGTAGAGTCAAAGTTGACCGAAGGTTGAAATTTTGGCACTTATCGTTATTTATATGAAAATATCTCAAAACTGATAAAAGCTACAATCATGAGTATTTTATTGTTGTATTCTACATAAAAATGCGCACATTTTTATATATAATACTTCATGTAACGGCTAATTTACAATGGTACAAAAATTATGTCAAAGTGACGAAATAATTTCAGAGATGTGTCACAGATACTTTTTAGTGCGGCAAGAAAGAAATTCGCACTTGCGCGCCTGCGTAACGATTGTAAACAAAACAACACCTTGATCCGTGAACTCCCAGCATCTCCCAAGGCGCGTGATTCAAAAGTTTTAGGCTGGTAGGCCTATAAGTATTTTTCCGCGAATTTTAAAAAAAACTTTTGTAAGTCGACGTAAAATACGTCCAGTCGGCACACGGGAGACAAAAAATGTCGACGTAAAATACGTCCAGTCGGCGTAAGAGGGTTAAAAGGTGTCGGTATGGTTTCTGGGACGAGTGAAACCACTACCACGGGTCTCTTACCATTTAGATTCATCCCTCTTCGAAATCCCCCTACCAGAGAGGGGCCGATGTAAGGCCCATTCCCAGCTACGACTACTACTAGCGCCCCCAGTGCTACCACCAGCGCCTCTACCGGTCATCCTTGGAGTTAGCCTGTCAAGCTTGGGCCCTAGGGTGGGGTTATAAAAGAAGGGTGGGATTTCACTGGGCGACACGGTCCCTTGCCCAGAAATAGATTTTTCCTTCGTCAAAATCCCTATTCTGGGCTCAGCCCGTGTCGCTACGTGAAATAGTACCAGAGAATTGGCCACAAGCTTGAGGAATGATCAAAATAGATATTGTAAGGAACAAATAAACAATTAAGGTTAATTATTATAATCTAAAATAAACTTATGAACTAGAGATGATTATAATAAAGGCTTAAGATTAATTACAGTAACTTAATATTAACCTTAAAGATAGATACAATATCATATAATATAAATTCTGTGTGAGTAATCCTAAAATAAAAATAAGGAAACATCACAACTATGTACAACATGTGGCATCTAAGGCATAAGAAAGGCTACATGGTGGCAGAGCCGCAGGAAGGACGTCAGTGAAGCAGGTAGAAAGGAGATCTAGATCTAAGCTACTATTACTACTTAAGCAGTGTCAGGAGAAACTGTGTTTCCTGCTGCCACTGCTGGAAATTTAAGAGCTTCTAAGGACTTGAGGTAGTGACGTTTGAATACTGTCGGAGATTTCCAGCCTGTATACTTTTTCAGATCATCAAAATTCATATGTTGAATATAGTTTACTGAGGTTGCTACTGCCCTAATATCATGTACCCGGGGAAAAGATTCTGGGTTGGCTTGTTTAATGAAAATCTATAGCCATGGCGTCCGTGGCATAAGCCAGAGGGTCCAGGTTGGGAGCCACATAGCAAGGGAGTTTGTGATTCGACTCCATGGTGAAAAGATCCACCTGGAGCCCCGGAACTTGCTGACAGATCCAATTGATTGACTGTTTGTCCAGGGACCACTCCGACTCTATTGGGACTGAGCGAGATAGCGCATCTGCTATCACATTCTTTACTCCTGCTAGGTGTGTGGCAGACAGGTGCCATTTGTTCCTGGCTGCCAGTGAGAGTATGGCTATCATGACATGGTTCACATGGCTTGACTTGGAGCCTCCCCTTTTGATGCAGTGTACTACTACTGCACTGTCTAACACTAGCTTGATGTGAGATCTCTTGGCTGGTTGAAGTCTTTTCAGGGTGAGGAATACTGCCATAGCTTCCAGTACATTGATATGGAGCTGGCGGAATGGAAGGGACCAAGTCCTCTGTACTTTCTTGTGCTGAGAGTACCCTCCCCAGCCGCTTAGTGAAGCATCCGTGTGGATATCTAATGCCGGCGGAGGGAACTGAAGAGGAATTGACTTTGACAAATTCTTGACCTCCGCCCAGGGGCGGAGGCACTTACGTAATATCGCCGGGATAGCGGATAGCTTGTCCCGGGACCTGTTGTTTGCCCTTGAGTGCCAGACGCGGTATATGTCTTTGAGTTTTGCTTTTAGCAGAACGTCCGTTACTGAGGCAAATTGTAGAGAGCCCAGGATCCTTTCCTGGCTCCTTCGAGACGTTTGCTTGCACTTGAGTGGTTGCTTTGGCTGTTTCTCTTCTCTTCGATGACGGAATTGATAGTGTGTGTGAGTTCAAGTCCCACTGAATAATGCCCAGCCTCTGAAAGTGAGAGTCCGGTGTCAACAGGGACTTGGTCTTGTTTATCTGGAATCCTAAGTGTTCCAAAAATTGAATTACTCTGACCGTTGCTTTGTGGCACTCTTCAATGCTTGTGGCCCAAACGAGCCAATCGTCCAGATACGCAACTAACATTATTCCCTGAAACCTGAGTTCTTGAACCACTGTCTCCGCCAATTTCGTTAAAATCCTGGGGGCTACATTGAGCCCGAAAGGCATTAACTTGAAGGAAAATGCCTGGTTCCCTAGTCTGAAACCTAGGAACAGGTGGAAGTGTCTTGCTACTGGAACATGATAGTATGCGTCTGTAAGATTGATAGAGGTGGTGATGGCCCCATGGGGAAGTAAGGTCCGCACCTGCGAGATAGTCAGCATTCTGAACTTGTCGCAACGAATGAATAAGTTTAGACGAGACAAGTCTAGAATTATTCTTCGTTTGTTTGAGCCTTTCTTTGGCACGCTGAACAAGCGACCTTGAAACTTTAAGTGCTTGACTCTTGACACTACTCCTTTCTGAAGGAGTTCTTGGGCATACTCTATCAATTCCGCTGTCGGTTGTTGATAGAAGATTTTGGATGGAGGAGGGCCCAGCTGCTGAACCTCCATCTGGGACGAAAGAGGAACAGTCTCCCTCCTACCTGAGGGTTCTCACTGGCTCGGGGAAGGGCGTGTCCCGCGCCCTCCTCGTAAGTGCTTACCCCGGCTGGATGCTCTTCCGCCGCCTCTCTGGCGAAAGGCACCCCTAGCCCTGCTACCCCTGCCGAACCTGTTGAAAGGTTGAAACGACTGGCCTTCAAATACTGGGTTGAAGGCTGGGGAGACAGCGTAGGAGGTGGAGGCTTGATTTTGAAGCGGCGTCAGCAGCAGAAACTGTTGCTGAGGCTGTGCCTTTGACGTCGATGGTTGCGGCACCTGAGAGACCGGAACTGCCTGAACCATTGCCTGTTGCTGGGGAGCCTGGAAAGGCTGGAATTTCCTAGGCTTCTTTGACTTCTTGGCTGAAGAAGTCGACTCAGGTTTCCTTTTGCTGGATAGTCCCCAGCTAACTTTGAGACTCTGGTTGAGTCTTGTAGTCTCACACTGTACTGAGTTTACAATCGATTCTGGGAAAAGCTCAGCACCCCAGATCGAAGCAGCCAGTAATTTATTTGGTTTGTGATATGGTGGCTTCTTGCAGGACATGTTTCCTGCAGTTACGCCTTGCCACGATGAAGTCATACAAATCACATTGTACTGTGTGCAAATGTGATTTGGCTATCAGTTTAAACAAAGGTTCGTCACCATATGTAACAGCTGAAACCTCTGTCATGACCAGAGTATTGAGGGATCTGGATAGTCTCGTTCGGGCGTCGAATTCGGCCTGAACGAGACTGTCTGGAAGTCTAGGTAGCCGCTCACTAAATTGAGTGATGGCACAGTCTGGTTTCAATTTCCCGACCGAAAAGGTGGCCGGGAGATCTGCCCATAGATCTTCCATACCAGGGAGGAGGAGTGATGTAGGCTCTGTTTCCCATAGCTGCGGCATTGGCTCGTCTCTCATAGCGGCCTGCATGGTCAGCTCCGTCACCTTCGTTGTGAATGGGATGGGTGTTTCTCCGTCCTCTACGAACATGGTATTTACGCAGTCCCAATCCTCTAGGCTTCTTAGCCGAAGATTACCGTCTCTTTAGGGATCTTATCTTCTCTCCTCATGGCTGCATCCGTAAGGCGGGCGTAACCGATGAAGGGGGGTTGCAAATTTGCTGGGTGAAACTCGAAGTCCTCAAGCCTTCGAGTTCCACAGTCCGCCAAAATCAGCATCCCGTCCTTGAAGGGGGCGTATGACGATACACTCCAGGGATTGCTCACCATGTAAGGAGGGAGAGTATTGTAGTCTGGCATGACTTGGGCTGCCATACCAGGCTGTGCAAGACCTGTCGTAGGGTTTTCACGGAGACCTGCTATGAGGTTCTCCTGAGTGGCCAGCCTATCCGAGATGGCCCGGATTGACTGGCCTGACTCCTCAAAGGAAGAAGAGATGTGGGAAAGCATCTCTTTGAACTTGTCCTGAACCAAGTTCCCTACTAGACTACCCATTTGCTGCATAATGTTTGCAGTAAATGAGTCCGAGTCAAAGGGAGTAGGTTCCTGCTTCTCCCTGGGAGTCTTAGGATGGGCTCCTGTTGAGGTTGAAGGCTCAGGGTCAGGTAGGAGCTGAGCCTTGTCCCTAGAAGACTTTCCTCTGGATCCCTTTGAATACGAAGAAGTCTTGGGTTTTTCTCCTCCGGGATGGTGAGCCGGAGATTTCTGAGAGCCACCAGAACTAGACTTCTTAGACAGAGTCTTGTGAAGCGTCTTTACCTCACACTTCCCTTTAGCTTTAGGGATCGTCTGGGTGGACTTCGGTCTGACCGATTGCCCATCCTCGGAGAATCCCTGGAAGGAAGAAGAAGAAGGAACAGGGGAAGAAGATCTAGAATGGCTCAAGGGTAAACCTTGAGCCCCTACCAAACCTGCCTCACTCAACCTCCTACCTGCTGCCTCTACCGCCATGGGCTCGAGGTCCAAAATTGAGAGCTGCTACCTCCGCATTACCTCCTTGCTTACCCGCCATGGGCTCGAGGTCCAAATTGAGAGCTGCTACCTCCTGCATTACTTCTTGACTACCCGGCTCCTCCACAGCTTGGGCAACCTGCTCCTGGATGGTGGTGATGTAAGGGGCCGCCGCTTCTGGGTTGACGTACGAAGTCGATTTGCAGGCGGGGAAGACAAGAGCAGCCAACTTTTTATCCAGGATATAAGGCTGCCCCTTGGTAATGTTTCAACCAAATCCGCCGACCCAGGCCTTCAGGGTGGTTTGGGCGGCGTCCTTGACCGCTTGAGCAGTCTGAAAGAGAGGGTCAGGATTAATACTTAAGCTACTTTAGATTAACTTACGCATCAACTGCAAATGATATATCACTCAGAAGGATCTGTATATATAGGCCAAAAATTACATATGAGAAAGCCTGGTATCCGGCGATGTACTTACTCCGGAGGAGACCTGGTCCACCAATTCATAACAAATGGTGCAGCTCTCATGGTGCCAGACAGCTAGCTCACCAAATCGGATGGCGCAGGTAGCATGGGTCCGGCAGACCTCGTGCCCACAGGGGTCCTGGAGGACAGCGTTGCAGCCTGACTCCTGGCAGTGGGTGGCCTGTAAGTGAAATGATACATGAGTATCAACACTAATTCGTTGGACTAAGTCCAAGAAGTGATATATCATAACACCAGAGTACACCGGAGTTACTTGATAGTTTAAGGCTTAGTCTCTACCTGCTCTCCTGCCATGTAAAGTGGTGGGTGTCCGATAGAGTTGGTAAAACTAGAATCAGTGCGTCTCCGGTGTTGCCGGAGGAGGAAAAATCACCGAAACCGAGTTACCTAATCTATACGCCGGAACGAGGAGTACGAGAACGGCGGGGGAGGAGCAGGAGGGGACCAGCAATTATGGCGGGGAGGATGACTCCGCCGGAAAAAAGCATCAGAATAAGTAGGTGGTGAACCCGGGTGGTGAGCGGGGTCTCCGCCGACTTAGCAAACATAAAGGATGTATACAATCAATAAATGAAATAAAAGTAAACATGCAACAGTAAAAAACACATGGCAGAGCTCTTCTACAGTCACCAAACTTAGGGCCTGGCGGAGGTCGGAGCCCCTATCCGCCGGAGCGGGAAGGATGGTGGACTCGGGTGAGAGAGAGCTCGGCCCGGTAACCGAGGAGATCGAGCGCAGCCGAGCCATGGTGGCCAACTGAGGCTCGACCGCACAGGGAAACCCCCCCGGTATCGAAGGGTGAGAGCGGTGCGAGCCGAGCCAGCGTCGCGTGTCCCCCCTACTAACTCCCGTATCCCCCCCCCCCCGTGGAGAGGGGGGAAGAAGGGAGGAAGCTCGGATGGTTGCCAGGGACAACGGGAACGAGCAGATCTCCCCCCTCGTGGGGGACTGACGCAGGGTGGCTCATGGCAATTGCCTCGGCTCGTCCCCCCCCCCCCCCGTGGAGAGGGGGAAGAAGGAGGGAAGTCGGATGGTTGCCAGGGACAACCAGGAACGAGCAGATCTCCCCCTCGTGGCGGGGACTGACGGCAGGGTGGCTCATGGCAATTGCCTGGCTCCGTTCGCGGAGGTGGTTTGAGCCACGCAGGGTAATGGAAAGACCAGGCGGTCTTGAGGTGGCCTTAGGCCACCTCTAAACCGTCTCAAAAGCCATGAATACAAAAACACCCTAACAGAAACACAGGGGGAAGAAGAAAAATTCAGGATAAGAGAAAGAATAGTCCTGGAGAAGCCAGACCGGGCCAACCAAGAAGGGAGGATGACTAGCGACTCAAAGGAGCTGGCCTAAGCTGATACGTAGGAACGTAGGGCGGTGGCCAGGGTGGTCAGGACTAAAAGAAAGGACGTATGTCCTAATGGAGCCTATCACAGACCTAAATACAAAGGAACATGCATGCATGAACTCTGAGCTAAGGAGCGATGTAGGCTACGAGCTCGTGAGAACTCAAGGAAACCCCCGTGTAAAGATATGAATAAACTAAATACGTCAAAACTGCAAAATCATAATGGAAAACATGTACTGCTAAAATATTTAAGCGCCATCGGTATAGGGGACCGAAAGAAGCACGAAATAATGAAATACGTGGAGCGAGCCGCGCAAGGTGACTCAGTAACAAAGCCGTCGGGGACGCTGTCTTCATGACCTAAATAAAATTGGTTAAACGGGCCCATGACCGGCTAAAAATGTGTGAAACACTTCTAGCAGTACTTAAATTAGATGCAGCGATGGCTTGACGTTCCATGGTGATATAAATCCAGAAAGAAAGCACAAAAACACAGATCGAGAAAAACACGTGCGAACTGGATGGTGCTAACGAAAAGGATGACCGGTAGAGGCGCTGGTGGTAGCGTTGGGGGCGCTAGTAGTAGTCGTAGCTGGGAGTGGGCCTTACATCGTCCCCTCTCTGGTAGGGGGATTTCGAAGAGGGATGAATCTAAATGGTAAGAGACCCGTGGTAGTGGTTTCACTCACCACAGAAACCATACCGACACCTTTTAATAAGGTGAGCGAGCCAGAATATTCTGGCAATTCCATTTTAGCTTTTTTCTCTGGTATGTTAGCATTAATTTACCTTAGAAATGTGTGCTAAGAGGACACTTCACGTAGCGACACGGGCTGAGCCCAGAAATGTTATTGTTATAAAGAATGGTTAGATTGGTTCATGGACAAGTTCATCATTTTTATGAGACACTGAATGAAAAATTATGAAAAAGCATTAAAAGTGAATTTGAAAATAAAATTTTTTCACATATTAGGTAATATATGAATCAAGAGAGAACACAGGTCTATTCATTTGATTATATTCTAAATTTCATGGCATATTTCTTATATGACAAAATAATTTCGGTGCAAAATTCAGCCTTCTAACCATAATAGTTTCATAGAAATTAAAAAATAAGCATAATTTTGCCATTTTCTCAAAACTGTTTTTATTTTTTTCAAAACTAAATGCTTCGATCTGAAAGAAGGCTGAAATAAGACTTGTATTTATTCAGTATTATTTGTAGAATCAGTGGTAAAAGTTAGAAGGAAATAAACTTCAGTCATTAGGTATAAAGTCATTTACTCTATAAAATTGGGCTTTAAGATGTCGGCAGTCCCCATAAATGCAAATTTTAGGTAATATGTAAATCAAGAGAGGGCACAGTCCTATTCATTTGATAATATTATCACTTTCATGGCATATCTCTTATATTACAAAATAGTTTAATTACAAAAAGCTGCCTTTTAACTGTAATAGTTTCATAGTTATTACAAAATAAGCATAACTTTTTTTGGCCACTTTTCTCAAAACTTAGTTTTTTCTAAAATAAATTTCTGGGCTCAGCTCGTGTCGCTGCGCGAAATATCCTTTAATCTATTATTTCTAGGGTAAATGTACTAACACATACCAGAGAATAAATAAAATAAACGAAAAAGGTCAGTATAACTGGACTCGCTCACCCTCCAGGAGGGTGTCGGTATGAACACTAGGCGAGTGAGACCACTACCACGAGCCAAATGCCAATAGAAATCTCCCACTACAAAATCCCTCCAAGAGGGGAGCCGACCCACAGAGTGAGCAGCTCTACTATACACTCCATCCCATGCTGCCGATGCTGCACTCTTGGTGGCCATCCTTTTCAGTTAGCTCGCACGAGTCACAAGTGTTATTTTCTCTCTGTGTATTTTGTGCCCTTTCTTCGGATTTTCGATAATGGAGCGTGCAGCTATTGCAGCAGCTAAGTTAAGTACTCAGTATTTACGGTTAGTTGGTTTTTTCCGTCCCTGAGACAGTATTTGCCGTTTTTTAGGTATAAATACGTTCTCGGGGTCGGAAGCATGGCGGCATGGTCCTGCCGCGTGATGGGTTCGTTCTTGGTCTCCCATACCTAGAACATCCCTTGTTCATTTTACGCTCTATGTTGATTATCCGCGTTATTTAATTTAATTTAAGGTCTACTCAGGTTGGTCATGCATGCTGTATATCACCTTTTGTAGGCTTTTTCTATCCAGGACACCCTAGTCCAGGTTCTTAGTATCGGCCCCACTGACTAGCTATTTGAGTGGTAGACTTGCCTTTCGGGTTTAGTCGTACACTCCTGGATTTTTTCTCCTGCTATTTTACCTTCTTTCTTTCATTTTTATTTTATTTATATATGTATTTTGTCATATTGTTAGGTTAGTGTGGCGTCTGGCTTAGCCTAGGTCCCGGCTCGTAGAGCCTATTCTACCGCTGATCAGTTCGGTTGCTTCCACATAGCTTCTCTCTGATCAGTTGGTTTTAGCCCTGTGGGCCTATATGCTACCGCTTTTCAGTTCGGGTTGCTTCCCGATAGCTTCTCTCTGATCAGTTGGTTGGCCTAGGCTTGGTTTCCGTATCTCAGTTTACCGCCTCGTGGTCACTGTGTAGATCACGGGACAGCCAGTACCGGCCTGCCCAGTCCCTCCCCCCTCCCCCCCCCCCTATCCCGCTCTTCCATAGAGTCGGGCGGGGGTGGGTCGGTCTGTCCATGCTCGCCTCACATACCCGAGCCTGCCTCCCCCTCTCCCCTCCAACGGAGGGGCTAGGGAGTCGGACAGACCCAGACTGGTTCCGACCTCTCCGCTTCTCGGTCCGGCCGGGTGGTACGTTGTGGGGGGCCCTGGCCTTCCCCCCCTCCGTTACTGCCTTGTCGCTCCGGGCTAGCTCGAGCCTGTATGTCCTCTCGCCCTTCCCTCCTTACTAGAGCTCCTCCCTATCGGAGTCCTGGTATCCAGCGGAAGGAGATAGTCCACCCATAGATGGACCGGTGCATACAGTAGGTCTCTACTAACCTTACCGTTTGCTGAGTTACTACACTCCGCTTCACTGGACCTAGTCCGGTTCGCTTGTGTTTAGGTTTAAGTTATCTTTAAGTTTATCTTAAGTTTCTTAAACCCATCCCCCCCCTCCCTTTTCATATTTTACCGGATCTCTCCGGGATTATACGCCTATTCAGGCAATGCAGGGAGGGGTTATGCCCAACCCAAATTTTTTCCGAGCTCCGGCATGTAACGGAGTTCTTTTGTCCTTTAGTCTGTAAGTGATCCCCCTTTTAAGATACTCATGTGTCTTCCCACTTACAGGCCACCACTGTGAGCATCCGGGATGTTCCGCTACACTTCAGGACCCCTGTTGGACACGAAGTTTGCCGTCCCATGCTCCATGCGCGACTCCGCACGGGGACATCCAGGTCTGGTACCATGAAACGTGTACCATATGTTACGATCTGGTGAGCCAGCTTTTGGAAGGCGTAAGTATTCCACCTCCAGTAGCTGCTCCGCTTCTTTTAGTACTTAAGTTTTCATCATTTACTTTAACTTAAGGCATCTAGTTTAAGTTATACTCTAAGTTTTAGTTTTAAGTGATTCTTAAATCTAAAATACGCCCTCTCTTACAGGCTCCGGCAGTAAGGGATACAGCACTGGGCTACCCTGCGGGCCTGGGTCGGAGGTTTTGGCAAAGAACGCCGCCAAGGTCAGCCCTACATACTTGAGAAGCGACTAGCATTATTAATCTTTCCCGGAGGCAAGGCGACAGGGTACGTCGACCCGGTAGAGGCGGACCCGTCTATTGCCTTCATCCAACAACAGCTGGCGGCCTCCTTAACTGAACAAGACCAGGATATCTCCACGGATGTCGCAACCCTGGATATTAATGTTGAACCGATGGTAGGTATAGACGACCTGTTGGTCGAGGTAAGTAATGCAGGTACCCAAGGGTCTCCCTTGGGTCTGACTGTTTCTTCTACCCCTGCAACCTCTCCATCCTTCCAAGGCTTTACGGGTGATGAATTGTATACTCCTCCTGAGGCTTCGGTTAGACCTAAGATCAAGTCTAAAGTAATGACCTTGACTAAGACGTCATCGTCTTCGAAGAAGACGTCCTCGTCTTCTTCCTCGCGTAAGTCTCCGGCTCGTAATCCCGGCCCAGACAGGTCTAAAGGGTCTAGCTCCGGCTCTAAGTCCTCGAAAAGTAAACCCAAGGAGAGATCTCGCACCCCGGCAGTATCACCAGTTCCACTACCTTTGGTTCCTATTCAGAGCCTACCCTCCACCTCCGCAGCAGCTCCGGCTTTGGACTCCAATGCTGGCCTGTTGCAACAGGTGGGAGATCTAGTGGGATCTCTTAAGAGTAGTATGGAACAAATGATATCTCGCCTGTCGGACAGGATCACTTCTCAGGATTCTATTATAGCCGGCCTAAGAGAAGCCCCTCTAGCCTCTCCCTCAACCTCCAACACTAGTGGATCTCAGCTTCCCCCGTATGACTCGCTGCCCGCTTTCTCCATGAACAATCCTTGGAGAGTAGCGTCATACGCCCCCTTCCAGGATGGTCTCATCTCCATACGTTTGGAACTCGAAGAATAGAGGACTTCGAGTTCTACCCCGGAAGGCCTACAGCCTCCTTTCATAGGCTACGCAAGGCTCACGCCTTCGCTATGGTTCGGGTGACGATAGGGTACCAAAGGAGACAGTCCTCTATTCTCGAGACCAGGCCTTCAGCGAGAATGCTCCGATGTTAGAGGACATGGATTGTTCGAACACCAAGATACAACCATTTAAAAAGTCCCTTTAACCATTTTCACAATGGATGAGAGTACCCCGCCCCCTCACCGTTTCCTAACCAAGATAGCAAGGTCGACCATCTCAGCAGCTCAGAAGGGGGAACCCATGCCTACGTTGAAAGAAGCAGATCCCACATCTCCGTTGCTCCCTTCAATCGGAGAATTGTGGGAAGACTTGCCAAATACATTCTCAGCTGCAAACTCAAACCTGACTGTGCTATGGAGCGTTTTGGTGAAAAGCTAACCAGGCTCCCAGATAGTCTTATTCAGGCTGAATTTGACTCAAAATCACGACTAGCCAGATCAATCAACTCGATGGCTATGTCTGAGGTAGCAACCATGGCTTATGGTTCAGAACCAATTTTTAAGCTTATGACCAAAGCCCTGACTCAAACGGTGCAGTCAGATATGTTCGAGTTTGCCACTGCTAGGACGAATTGTAGGAAGCATGTCTGCTAGAGGCAACCATTCGACATGAACCGAATAGGTTACTCTCTTCTAACATCTGGGGCGCAGATCTCTTCCCAGAGGCTATGGTTAAGGAAGTACAGGCAGAGGCTACGAGGTTGAACCAGAGCCTTAAAGACCGTTGGGGTCTTACGGCTAGGAGGAGGCAAGACCTGACACCTAAAGGTAAGGGACAAAGGAAACCCAGACGTTTCCAACCTTACCAAAAGAAGCAACCGCGCTTCCCTCAACAAGTTCCAGCAGTGCCGTTAGTGCAGACAGCCCAACCCTCCACGGCTAAAGGTCAATCACAGCCTATTTATGTGATATCCCCTCAGCCTCAACCCTCCACCTCATACGCCATCTCTCCAGCTTACAATCAAGCCTTCGAGAGTCAAGCTTCTCAGAAGTATGACCGCTCGGGCAAGGGAGGCAGAGGTAAGCGGTCCCGTTTCGTGGGAGAGGATCGGGAGGCCCCTTCAATAGGGGAAAGCACTTCAGAGGAGGCCGAGGTGGTTACCAGAACCAATGAAGAACTTCAGGTAGGAGGGAGGCTGTTTCACTTTCGCCACCGGTGGAACTTCAGCCAGTGGGCTCAGAGCATAGTGTCAAAGGGCTGGGTGGAGCTGGTTGACGAACCCACCTCCAGCCAGACCTTTCCGTCAACTTCCTTCCAAAGAATTGACAGAGTACGCAGAGGACCTCCTTCAGAAAGGAGCTATAGCCAAAGTCAAGAGATTAAAATTTCAAGGTCGCTTGTTCAGCGTGCCAAAGAAAGGCTCAAACAAAAGAAGGGTAATCTTAGACTTGTCCCGCTTAACTTAGCCATCCGCTGCGACAAGTTCAAGATGCTTACGATCTCACAGGTGCGGACCTTACTTCCCCGTGGGGCCGTCACCACCTCTATCGATCTTACAGACGCCTACTATCATATCCTATTGCAAGACACTTCCGTCCATATCTGGGATTCAAGATAGGAGACCAGACATTCTCCTTCAAGGTAGTTCCATTCGGGCTCAACGTGGCACCCAGGGTGTTCACGAAGCTAGCGGAAGTAGTAGTGCAACAGCTCAGAGCGCAAGGGATTATGGTAGTGGCGTATCTCGACGATTGGTTGATCTGGGCCCCATCATCGAAGAATGCAACAAGGCCACACTGAAAGTGATCCAGTTCCTAGAATATCTAGGATTCAAGATAAACAAATCCAAGTCGAGACTCACTCCAGAGTCAACTTTCAGTGGCTAGGCATTCAATGGAATCTATCCTCACACTCTGTCGATTCCATCTACCAAAAGGAAAGAAATAGCGAAGTCAGTCAAGCGATTTCTAAATCACAAACTAGCATCCAAGGAGAGCTCAGGAAAGGATCCTCGGCTCTCTCCAGTTTGCATCAGTAACGAAACATCTTGATGAAAGCCAAACTGAAAGACCTAACCAGGATCTGGCGCTCACGAGCAAATGTCAGGTCCAGGGACAAGCTATCCTCAGTGCCTCTGATTCTAAAGAATCGGCTTCGACCGTGGGCAAAAGTCAAGAATCTATCAGTGTCAGTACCCCTTCAGTTCCCTCCACCAGGGATCACCATCCACACGGACGCGTCCTTAAGCGGCTGGGGAGGGTACTCCCAAGTCAAAAAGGTTCAAGGGATTTGGTCACCTCAGTTCCGTCAGTTTCATATAAACGTACTGGAGGCAATGGCAGTATTCTTGACTCTGAAAAGATTACTCCCACCAAAGTACTCCACATAAAGCTAGTCCTGGACAGCGCAGTGGTAGTACATTGCATAAACAGAGGAGGCTCCATGTCACGTCATCTAAATCACGTCATGATAGCCATCTTCTCCCTGGCAGACAAATTCAGTTGCATCTTTCCTCCACCCACATAGCTGGAGTCAGAAACGTCATAGCAGACGCCCTATCCCGATCAGTACCCCTAGAGTCGGAATGGTCACTAGACGGCAGTTCGTTCCAATGGATCCTTCAAAGAGTCCCAGGGCTTCAGGTGGACCTCTTCGCATCCCAAGCGAACCACAAACTACCGTGTTATGTAGCCCCAAAAAAACCTGGACCCTCTGCTTACGCCACGGAACGCCCTAGCTCTAGACTGGAACAACTGGGGGGAAGATTTACGTCTTCCCTCCAGTGAATCTCCTTATGAAAGTATTGTACAAACTCAGGACATTCAAGGGTCAAGTGGCTCTAGTAGCCCCAGACTGGCCGAAGAGCCAATTGGTACCCCCTGATTCTGGAACTGGGCCTTCGTCCCCTTCGGATCCCCCAGTCCCAAGCTCTCCCAGTCAGTACAACGAAGACGTGTTCGCTTCCTCAGGGATTCTCAAAACCCTAACTTTATGGATTTCATGAAGTTTGCGGCAAAAAGAGATGCGAATATTGACCCTCAGAATATTCTCTTCTTGGAATCCGATAAAAGGGATTCAACTTTGAGGCAGTATGATGCTGCTGTCAAAAAGTTAGCAACCTTCCTGAGAGAGTCAGATATCAGAATCATGACAGTTAATTCAGCTATATCCTTCTTCAGATCTTATTTGAAAAAGGTTTAGCAGCTAGCACGATTACGACAAACAAGTCAGCCTTGAAAAAGATATTTCAATTTGGATTTAACATAGACTTGACAGATACCTACTTCTCGTCTATTCCTAAGGCATGTGCTAGACTTAGGCCTTCTGTGAGGCCTACGTCAGTTTCATGGTTCTTAAACGATGTTTCTAAAACTGGCTTCCGAAACCGATAATGACACATGCTCGTTTATGATGCTCCTAAGGAAAACCCTATTTTTATTAAGCCTGGCTTCAGGAGCAAGAATTTCAGAACTGTCGGCTTTATCCAGAGATCCGGATCATATTCAATTCCTTCCCACAGGGGAAGTCCTACTTTCTCCGGAACGTAGCTTTTTGGCAAAAAATGAAGATCCTGTTGATGAGGTGGGAACCTTGGAAAGTACTACCTCTTCCACAAGATGTATCCCTTTGTCCAGTTTCAACCTTACGAGCCTTTCTATCCAGGACCTCCTCATCCTCATCGGGGCCCCTCTTTAAGAGGGAAAAAAAAAAGGTGGAACTTTATCCATTAAAGGCATCAGGCAACAAATCCTGTACTTTTATTAAACAAGCCAATCCTGACTCTTTCCCAAAAGCACATGATGTCAGAGCAGTAGCCACCTCAATTAATTATTCCAACACACTGAACTTCGATGAGGTTGAAAAAAGTATACTGGGATGGAAATCGCCGACAGTGTTCAAACGCCATTACCTTAAGTCCTTGGAAGCTCTGAAATTTTCAGCAGTAGCAGCGGAAACATAGTTCCCCCTGACTCTAGTTATTTGTATAGAAGATTCAGTCCTCCTTTCTACCTGCTTCACCCAACAGTTCGTCTATTCCTACCGTGTTCATTTACATTAACCTTGTGCCTTAGCTGCTTTTTGATGATGTAGTGGGTGCCCCTTATTTTTTTTGCTAGGGACACTCACAGATGATTATGCATATTGATCTCATGGATGTTACCCCCTTATTTTTATGCTAGGGGATACATCTCATTTATAATGGTTACGGGTTTTGTATATTAAGTCATATACATTCCTTATATATTATCATTGTTGATTAATTTGTTCATTTGATTGTTTTAATTGCTATTATATTTTTGATACATGCCTTTACACAGATACCATTCTTTGTTACATGTAAGCCAATTTACCCTTTTCCCCCTTTTTGTACATATGTAAATTACCTTATGTTAAGAAACATGTTTAGAATTAAGGGTAATTTAAGCATATTTTTAGTCTGTATCACTGTGTATTTGTATCTTTTTAGCAATTATATTCTTTTTTATATTTACTTTATTTTATTTGAGACCTATGTTGATTTATTTTGTTACTTTTGTTTACAATCTTGTGCTATTTCTCTGGTACGATTTCGCGCAGCGGGGGGACACGAGCTGAGCCCAGAAAAGGGATTTTGACGTAAGGAAAAATCTATTTCTGGGCGATTGGCTCGTGTCGCCAGCGAAATCCCACCCCCCCTACCCATCCCTTCGCTCAAGATTGTCTGCTACTTTCAGGATGGCCACCAGAGGCGCAGCAGTCGGCAGCATGGGATGGAGTAGTAGTAGTACGAGCTGCTCACTCTGTGGGTCGGCTCCCCTCTTGGAGGGATTTTGTAGTGGGAGATTTCTATTGGCATTTGGCTCGTGGTAGTGGTCTCACTCGCCTAGTGTTCATACCGACACCCTCCTGGAGGGTGAGCGAGTCAGTTATACTGACCTTTTTCTTTATTTTATTTATTCTCTGGTATGTGTTAGTACATTTACCCTAGAAATAATAGATTAAAGGATATTTCGCTGGCGACACGAGCCAATCGCCCAGAAATAGATTTTTCCTTACGTCAAAATCCCTTTTTACTACTACGTATATATCTTGATTTTTAAGTGATTCAAAGAGCAAAATTGATTTTTGAGTGAAACTTTTTTGGCATATTTTCGAAAACTGAAGTCATGATTATTTTTCAGATGCAAAAAAATAAATAAATAAATTGGAAGTCTGATTTCTAACTTTTCATCCTTGAAAAGTCATTATTATTTGACGAATAAGTGGTACATATTTGAAGCAAATCCCTTTAGTCATAAGGTGGCTATAAGCACTTAATGCTTTATAATGAGGCCTTATGAAGTCAGCGCTCCCCTTAATATGATCAAGATTGTAAAATGACTGCAGGTTAGAGTAAGATATCCTGGCTACCCCACTACCAGCAGTTACTGGCCATAACAAAATTTTCAGTTAGTACTTGTTGGTGATCTCTCCTACAAAGGAGTGGAAGATGTATTAGTATCTCCAAAACACTAGACATTTTACATGATCAATCAATGTAAGCCTTACAGACTTAGAGATTAGGTTGTGAGGAACTGCTGAGCCAACAAAAATGTTATGTCTGTGAGATTTTATGAACCTATGGGTATAGTACAATATTTTTCCAAAAATTACCTGTCCTTCATCCCTGACAATTTAGAAATGGAATTTTTTTTATCAGTAATTGCCAGTATCTTACAGACCTTGTGGTAACTGGGTAACTAAATCTGAGAAAAAGAATATATATCTACTGACCTCTAGGAAAGATATCTACAGGCAGCCCTGGGTTAACAGCAGCATCAGTTAATGGCTATCCGGTTTTATGGCGCTTGTCTAGCGATACTGTTAACTGAATTTTTGGTGCCGATCTCTGTTTAGCAGCACCAGTCTCTAGTTAACAGCAGCACCAATCTCTGGTTAACGTTGCCGATATTCGGTTAGCTGTGCCGTTAAGCAGTTTTTTATTGCTGTATTTGCTGATTTTTGGTTAGCAGCGATTTTCAGTTGGTATCGGCCAGGAACGGACCCCCGCTGTTAACTGAGGGCTGCCTGTACTACATTTGATTTTTTGTATGAGTGGTATTATATGATAATCCAGCGAATTTACCCAAGTATATGTTCGGCAGAAGAAAATTTGAGGAGGGTTGTTGTTATTGACAAATTAGACACTTTATTCTTCCAGAGTAGTTCATAGAGGTACTACAGAAGGAAAGAGAAGAATTAGATCTCTCTTAGGGGAAGCCAATCATATTATTTATTCTCCTCAAGAATTCTTGTAGAGATAACTCATTGCTTCAGAATTCATGCGATCCTCCCTGAAGTAGAAAGACTGGTCAATTGCTACCCTCTAGCTACTGATAGCAGTTGCTTATTAGTTTGTGAAGTCCACCAGCAAGGGGAAGTGGAGGGTTGCTGGGAATGAATGTGGTAAGATACCCGGGTATTATGGCGTTTGATATGAGACTGCCATAGAAATAGGGACTAAAGTAGAAATTCCATGGAGAGATCTGTATACTTTTAAGGTTAACTTTACTGCGATGAGCATTACTATAAAATTTCATTGTTATCACTTACTAGACACTAACCTCAAGTGGCAGAATGAAGATAATTGGATATGTCTAGATCAGTTCAGTGAATGAAATAAACACCAGAAAATTGTTAAGTGACATTCCCACTACCCAAAAGGAAATAGAATGAAAAATTTAAATTAAATTCAGCTGCAGCAGCAGCCATTTTTATGTATGTGTTATTATATGAACATTATTACTTACCGCCATTTTAGAATTTCAAGTCCCTATCATGTACGTACAGCAGTTAAGTAAACCTCAGAATACTAAAAATTTGGAAAAAATGTTTGAAAATCATAACCTTGGAAGACATTCCATAGATTTTTCACTATATTATTCCTATAACATGACAAACAGCTTTTACTCATTACAGTTTAAATTTTTTGCCTATTACAGTAGTATAACCCACAAACAAAACTAATGCTTATTTAGTTCATCAAGAATCTCAAGGAGTATATTTTAGAAAATAAAGTAAATCAGTTAGAAAATTTGATGCTCTTCCAGTAATATATTTACCACTGAAATTAGATAAAAAATAAACTAATTCCGTAGTTTCAAATGAAAAACTTGCTTTGGAGATATGAACTTCAAAGAATTGCTGAAGACAGTGAGTGTTGGCAACTAATGGTACACTAAGTGTAATGATGAGGATGCATGAAGGAGAAGGATATAAAAATGAAATTATTCTTAGTGCAATTGTTTGACCTAATACTTTGATAATCCATATCCTGGTGCCTCATGTACTTTCTAGGTACATATTGAACAATACATACAACATTCATCTCAAGGTTTTTCATCTGTTTAATACGTAGTAATAATGATACTGATTGTTAGTGATGCCAAATAGTAACAGATATAACAGTACAGCTCTGATACATGGCATGATATTAATTTTATTGCTATCAGTATAAATTAATTATATTTTTAAAGTACTATATTAGTGATAAGGTTTGTTTTGATAGTTATGAATATTAGTGCAGTGATAATGTGGAATTATTTTGGAAAACAATGCGCTCTTTTAACTGTCTTTTAGTTATCACTGTAACACTGATGGGGACAAGTACGTAGTATTTTAACAAATGAATGCCATTCATGCTAAGCTGTCCAGTTTTTTCTATTCATGAAAAATTAAGTTGGCAATGGTGTGACTTTTCAGGAGTGGCAGGCCGGATCTTGGATGATCATGGACATGTAATACCAGGAGCAAAGGTTACTGTTGATGACACAGAGATTGAGTTGAGTCCTGAAGCTACATTTAGAAAACTCCTTCCTACTGGAACTCACTCATTGCAGGTATGCTGTGGTTATTCTTTACTGTTACTTGATTTTTATTACAGTATTTTTGTTATTCATAAAATGTATTATTAGGGATGAACACAGTAGTACTATATTAAGTATGAACTATGACAGATGGAGTCAGAAAAGAGGCTAGGATTGCAAGTTTTCAATAGAGTGAGGGTTTTAATTTATGTATAAGAATAGCTAAGGGTAATGAGAAATAGAAATGTTGTGGTGTATGGTATATCATAGAGGAGGCAGAATATTGCTTTGATTTTGGTGATGTGGATTTTGAGATGAGTATTGAGGGGGTAATAAAAGGTTGCAAGAGCTTTGATGAAGTGGAAGTATTTTGCTGAACTAGAATTAATTAAATTCATTCAAAGTGAGAAAACAAGTTCAGAGAATACATATACACTTTATACACTTTTTTTTTCCTCATTCACAAGGTTTTCATAATTTTAGAGTACTATAAACTAAATAAAAAGTTATTTTAATTAATTTGGTCCATTTAATTATTGTACTTCCAAATATAGATTCCATTATGTGACTTAGCTGAAATATTTGTTTTGATATTTTCCTACTTTAGGTGCCAAGATCACTTTGAGCAAGAATAGTGTTGCTGCTCTACATTTCTCTAGTATTGACTATATTTACTGATGAAAAAGGGATTGTATCTTGAGTAGGTTTGCTCATGGGTTCATCTGATCATTGTCTAATTAAGGTTAATGTGGAGATTGATAAGGTTGTTCTTGATGGTTGTGAACCAAGACCTATTTTGTCTGGAGTTCCACAGGGCAGTGTTCTTGGTCTACTGCTATTTTTAGGGTATACAAGTGATATGTTTGTTGGTCTGGAAGATAAAATTGTTCAGTATGCTGATGATCCAACACTTGTGGGTGTAGTAAAGTCTCCTCAGTCTCAGTCAGGACATGGACCAGATCAAGGAATGGTGTAATTGGTGGGGTATAAGGCTGAACTCCAGTAAAACGTAAACACTACTGACTAGCATATCTTGTTTTAGATAGAGTGGTTCATGGTGGTAGGTTTCTGTTTCCTAATAGTAGCAATTATGACTTGGTCTTGTTTGTCACTTTTTCTTAAGTTGTATTTTAACAGCAATCTTTCCCATTCACATCCCCTTTACCTGCTGAGAGCAACCAGGTTCACTGAACAGCAGCACCAATATGCAGTAAATGTACTTCGCTGTCAAACTTTTCAGTTCCAGAGGTCCTTTATTCCTCACACTGTTGGACTGTGGAACAGCCTTCCAGCCGGAGGATGTCGTGCAATTGGAACTTCATAAGTTCAATCAGAAATGAAATGTACTACTACCCTAATGTTACTAATCTTTTTGCAATTGAATAAATTTTTATCCATTTCTTTGTTCATTAACTTTCTTTCTTTTAAAATAAGTGGGATTGCTTCTTTCTGTATTTCACTTTACTACTTCCTACTACAACTTTGTAATATGAAGCTTGAATTTCAAGTCAGTGGCCCCCGTGGGCTTGTTCCATATGAATAGGACTCATCTACTGAATACATAACTAATAATAATAATAATAATAATAATAATAATAATAATAATAATAATAATAATAATAATAATAATACTGTTAAAAAGGATGGCAGAATTAAGCAAGTTGATTTTATATGTTGTTTTTTCTATTTTCCTTACAATTCGCTTCTCAGGCTCAGTGATGTTTCTGAGTAACTGGCCAATATTCATATTGTGAATTTTCAAAAAATTGTAAATGCTGAAGGAATCTTTTATTAGAACAGGATATCAGGTCTAGGTCAAGCAGGGGTCGTCGTCAGTGTCAGCATTATTCCGTAAGCACTGACGACGACCCCTGCTTGACCTGGACCTGATATCCTGTTCTAATAAAAGATTTCTTCAGCATTTACAATTTTTTGAAAATTCCCAATATGAATATTGGCCAGTTACTCAGAAACATCGCTGAGCCTGAGAAGCGAATTGTAAGGAAAATAGAAAAAACAACATATAAAATCAACTCGCTTAATTCTGCCATCCTTTTTAACAGTATTTGCCTAAAAGAGGGTCTTCTACCAAAACAACAACAACAACAACAACAACAACAACAACAACAACAACAACAATAATATATGAAGGTAGAAGACCCTCTCTCAAACATGTTTTGTTAAAGATGATGGCAGCATCAGTGGAATTGATTTTATATATGGTCTTTTCAATTCTTCTTATTATTCTCTTCTCATCAGGGCTGATATTTGCTAATAGCTGGCCGATGTTCATATCTCGGTGAAAGAAATGTTTTCTAAAAATAATAATTTATTGATATGATAACAAAAGTGGTTAACAAATCTTAGTACAAGGGCGTAACGGAATTCCAACGTTTCCAACCGTATCATCGGTTCATTTTCAAGGAAAGGGGAGCGTGAACTGATTGGAATGGGGTCGTTCGGCGGTATTTATTGAGTCCCAGGTGCTCTGTCTGATGGGCGCTGCGTTTTCATTGGCTGAACAGAGGATTAAGTCCCTGAGTCAAGCCGTCTTGCAGAGGTGGAAGCTCGCACTGCTCTTCTCGTGCGGACGCTGGAGACTGGGAGCGTAGTATTGGGAAGGTCATTGCCGATAGACGGGGGCACCTGATTGGCCCGTTCGATCGGCTCTATGGTGCTGGCGGGCGGCGCCCTACGTGCCACCGTCGGGAGGAGTGAAGTCTCTTGGGTGGTGTTGAGGCTGGGTCTCTCCTTCCCAATGTGTAGGGCCTCCAAGAGGCGGAGGCGACGGTGGTCTGCTGCCTTATCGATAATTCTGATATTAGGAATAATGTCATTCCTAGTCATCCTGGTATTGTGGACGTTTTTGGCATGATTATGGATGGCGCCTTCCTGAGCGTGGCAGGATATCCTCTTCGAAAATCGCATAGTCGTCATACCAATGTAAGCGCCGGGGCATTCCCGGACAGGGCATTTGTACTGGTAGACAACGTTAGTTTTCTTGAGAGGGTCCTGCATCACGGGGGCTGGATTGTTTTTCATAATCAGGCCACTGGTCTTCTTGCTCTTGTAGTAAATTATTAGTTTCACTTTTTTCGCAGGGTCCGTGGGGGAGACGTTCCTTTCTATGATGGAGAAAGGGGCCTTTTTTGTACAAATTTCAAGGAGTTTTCGGAGGGCATGCTCAGGGATGTTTAATGGGGGCGTGGAGTCGTCTCTATATACACAATCCAGGATTATCTGAATTGTTTCATCCACGGGGACGTTCGTGAAAAGGGACTCCACGTCCATCGATGCAATAACTCCTCCGGGGGGTGTCGTTTTCAGTTTTTAGAAGGACTGAAAACGACACCCCCCGGAGGAGTTATTGCATCGATGGACGTGGAGTCCCTTTTCACGAACGTCCCCGTGGATGAAACAATTCAGATAATCCTGGATCGTGTATATAGAGACGACTCCACGCCCCCATTAAACATCCCTGAGCATGCCCTCCGAAAACTCCTTGAAATTTGTACAAAAAAGGCCCCTTTCTCCACCCACAGAGGACATATGTACACACAGAAAGACGGTGTAGCGATGGGTTCTCCCCTCGGAGTACTTTTCGCGAACTTCTACATGGGTGCTGTGGAACGTCGGGTATTCGCCAACATCGAGAAGCCGTCTATGTACGTCCGGTATATTGACGACACTTTCATCAGCGCCAGCATGGTGGAAGAAATAGAGCGCCTGCGACAAGCCTTCCACGACCACAGCAGACTCAACTTCACCATCGAACATTGCCGTGACCGTCGCCTCCCCTTCCTAGACGTCCTCGTCGGGCAACAAGAGGAGCGCTTCGTAACACAGGTGTATACGAAACCCACAAACCTGGGCATGTGCCTGAACGGCGAGAGCGAGTGTCCAGAGAGATACAAGCGCACTGCGATCAGCGCCTTCATCAGGAGAGCTTTCTCACACTGCTCTTCATGGAAGGACACGCACACTGAATTAGAACGTGTTGCCCCAGTTTTAATTAACAACGGGTATTCCAACCGGGACATCACTAAATGCATTCGCAGAAACATCGATAAATGGTATCAGCAGGAGCCTCGTCCCGCCGCCCTTGAAGACGTCACTTTCTTTTACAAGGGAGTATTTCATAAGAAATAGAAAGAGGATGAACGAACCCTTCGTACCATCATAGAAAGGAACGTCTCCCCCACGGACCCTGCGAAAAAAGTGAAACTAATAATTTACTACAAGAGCAAGAAGACCAGTGGCCTGATTATGAAAAACAATCCAGCCCCCGTGATGCAGGACCCTCTCAAGAAAACTAACGTTGTCTACCAGTACAAATGCCCTGTCCGGGAATGCCCCGGCGCTTACATTGGTATGACGACTATGCGATTTTCGAAGAGGATATCCTGCCACGCTCAGGAAGGCGCCATCCATAATCATGCCAAAAACGTCCACAATACCAGGATGACTAGGAATGACATTATTCCTAATATCAGAATTATCGATAAGGCAGCAGACCACCGTCGCCTCCGCCTCTTGGAGGCCCTACACATCGGGAAGGAGAGACCCAGCCTCAACACCACCCAAGAGACTTCACTCCTCCCGACGGTGGCACGTAGGGCGCCGCCCGCCAGCACCATAGAGCCGATCGAACGGGCCAATCAGGTGCCCCCGTCTATCGGCAATGACCTTCCCAATACTACGCTCCCAGTCTCCAGCGTCCGCACGAGAAGAGCAGTGCGAGCTTCCACCTCTGCAAGACGGCTTGACTCAGGGACTTAATCCTCTGTTCAGCCAATGAAAACGCAGCGCCCATCAGACAGAGCACATGGGACTCAATAAATACCGCCGAACGACCCCATTCCAATCAGTTCACGCTCCCCTTTCCTTGAAAATGAACGATGATACGGTTGAAACGTTGGAATTCCGTTACGCCCTTGTACTAAGATTTGTTAACCACTTTTGTTATCATATCAATAAATTATTATTTTTAGAAAACATTTCTTTCACCGAGATATGAACATCGGCCAGCTATTAGCAAATAATCAGCCCTGATGAGAAGAGAATAATAAGAAGAATTGAAAAGACCATATATAAAATCAATTCCACTGATGCTGCCATCATCTTTAACAAAATAATAATAATAATAATAATAATAATAATAATAATAATAATAATAATTACCAACTCAAGAAAAGAGGCAACAGAATCAACCATCTGATGTTCATGGACGACATCAAGCTGTATGGTAAGAGCATCAAGGAAATAGATACCCTAATCCAGACTGTAAGGATTGTATCTGGGGACATCAGGATGGAGTTTGGAATAGAAAAATGCGCCTTAGTCAACATACAAAAAGGCAAAGTAACGAGAACTGAAGGGATAAAGCTACCAGATGGGAGCAACATCAAACACATAGATGAGACAGGATACAAATATCTGAGAATAATGGAAGGAGGGGATATAAAACACCAAGAGATGAAGGACACGATCAGGAAAGAATATATGCAGAGACTCAAGGCGATACTCAAGTCAAAACTCAACGCCGGAAATATGATAAAAGCCATAAACACATGGGCAGTGCCAGTAATCAGATACAACGCAGGAATAGTGGAATGGACGAAGGCAGAACTCCGCAGCATAGATCAGAAAACCAGGAAACATATGACAATACACAAAGCACTACACCCAAGAGCGAATACGGACAGACTATACATAACACGAAAGGAAGGAGGGAGAGGACTACTAAGTATAGAGGACTGTGTCAACATCGAGAACAGAGCACTGGGGCAATATCTGAAAACCAGTGAAGACGAGTGGCTAAAGAGTGCATGGGAAGAAGGACTAATAAAAGTAGACGAAGACCCAGAAATGTACAGAGACAGAAGAATGACAGACAGAACAGAGGTCTGGCACAACAAACCAATGCACGGACAATACATGAGACAGACTAAAGAACTAGCCAGCGATGACACATGGCAATGGCTACAGAGGGGAGAGGTAAAGAAGGAAACTGAAGGATTGATAACAGCGGCACAAGATCAGGCCCTAAGAACCAGATATGTTCAAAGAACGATAGACGGAAATAACATCTCTCCCATATGTAGGAAGTGCAATACGAAAAATGAAACCATAAACCACATAGCAAGCGAATGCCCGGCCCTTGCACAGAACCAGTACAAAAAGAGGCATGATTCAGTGGCAAAAGCCCTCCACTGGAGCCTGTGCAAGAAACATCAGCTACCTTGCAGTAATAAGTGGTACGAGCACCAACCTGAGGGAGTGATAGAAAACGATCAAGCAAAGATCCTCTGGGACTATGGTATCAGAACGGATAGGGTGATGCGTGCAAACAGACCAGACGTGACATTGATTGACAAAGTTAAGAAGAAAGTATCACTCATTGATGTCGCAATACCATGGGACACCAGAGTTGAAGAGAAAGAGAGGGAAAAAATGGATAAGTATCAAGATCTGAAAATAGAAATAAGAAGGATATGGGATATGCCAGTGGAAATCGTACCCATAATCATAGGAGCACTAGGCACGATCCCAAGATCCCTGAAAAGGAATCTAGAAAAACTAGAGGCTGAAGTAGCTCCAGGACTGATGCAGAAGAGTGTGATCCTAGAAACGGCACACATAGTAAGAAAAGTGATGGACTCCTAAGGAGGCAGGATGCAACCCGGAAACCCCACACTATAAATACCACCCAGTCGAATTGGAGGACTGTGATAGAGCAAAAAAAAAAAATTAATAATAATGATAATTAATAATAATAATAATAATAATAATAATAACAAGTGGCGCCGTGGAGGAGTGAGTTAGGTGGTCAATGGACTTAAGTCAAGTTAAGCAACATTGGGGCTGGTCAGTTGTTGGATGGGTGACCGCTCTCCTCGTCGTTGATTCCTTGGGAAAGGATCTTTACCATAATTTCCTCAGTCTACTCAGCTGTAAATGAGTACCTATCCCTGATGGGGTAGGGTCCAGCTATGGGTTTAATAGCAAAACTCAGCAATGATGGAAAGAAATGAAGGAATAAACGATAACGACGTAAATGGAACCTCTGGCAACAGAGGAGCTTCGTCCGGCAACCAGGTATTCAACCCAATTGAAGGGGAAGACGGTCAGTTACTTGGAGGTCGTCATCCAGCAACTGATTACCACAACGACAGTAATCAACAGCCTGAGATTGGAGCTACAGAAGAAAAAAGGAAGAGAAAAACTAGAGGCTGAAGTAGCTCCAGGACTCATGCAGAAGAGTGTGATCCTAGAAATGGCACACATAGTAAGGAGAGTGATGGACTCCTAAGGAGGCAGGATGCAACCCGGAACCCCACACTATAAATACCACCCAGTCGAATTGGAGGACTGTGATAGAGCAAAAAAAAAAAAATAAATAATAAGTAAGTAATTAATTAATAATTAATAATAATAATAATAATAATAATAATAATAATAATAATAATAGCAACAGAAGCTTTTCAAAAAATGTATACTTGAAATTCCAGGCCAATTAGGATGGTCTCATGGCCTAGGTAGAACAGGTCAGCCAGCATGCAGGTGTATTGGTTTTATTTTCTATTCCATCTTATTTATTTATTTAGTTGCCTTTTCCTATAACCTGTCTGTCTCTTCTGGCTGATGTTCCTTTAGGAGCCCTCTTGGGTATATTTATAGTCTTTTGACATTCTAAGAATGTTCAGCTAAAGATTTAAAGGAAGTAAGTCACTCTACTTCAGACAAATAAATAATTAGCCTTGCTCATTTTATGTGTACTTCAAAAGAGCATGCAGAACCAAAGATATAAAGTGCTAAGTGCTATATAAATGGTAAGCACAGATCACAGAACAGGGCAGGGATTCCAGTACAAAGCTCCCTGAGTAATTGAAGCTGACTTTTCACTGTCTCAGTCTACAGACACTCTTTTAGGTTAGTTATGTAGTATTTGAAAATATACCCCTAGTTTGAGTGTTTGTCATGCTGAATTAAGTAGATGTGTTATGATTTTGCAAAATATCTTATCAGCTATGGATCTACATTGATTTAATCCATTTCTATCTAAATGTTTGCTCATATTTTTGTAATACTTCTTTGCATACTGAAGTTGTAAAGAATTGGGTGTTTTAATCTAGCTCTTATTATGAACAGTGAAACACTATTGTGTACAGGATATTTTAAGAACTTGAAAAGTGTACATGTATTTATAGTTGACCAATATGTATTTAAATTTACAGGTAACTGCAGCAGGTAAAGAGAACAAGACATTGGGTATCTTGATAGAAGCTCATAAAGAGACACCAGCCAGTGTTACTATGGATTCTTTAGAGGATTCCAGCATAAATTATCATTCCTACTTTGCAACTGAGGATTTGATGCACAAATTTGATTCCAATTACTCCAGCTTTGTCAAGTTATACAGGTAAGTTCCCAGCTGTGTTTTTTTCTTGTATGTTACTATATCTGATATTTGTATTTTTGTGACTCGCTTTAATATACAGCGCTTTTATTATGCATGTGAGCTGATAGAGATGTACGTGTGATGTGTACCAACTTGGTAGGATTGATAGAGAAGAATATCAGTTTGGAGTTAGATAAGGAAGAGTGTGCATGACATAAGTAATGATGAAATAATTGTTGTAGGAAGTTGGCAAGTAAGGGTAAAACACCTTACGTGAGGATATGAACCTAGCAAAGGCTTTTGATAGAATTCTTTTAGATTCAGTATGGAGGTGGTTGAGGATTTAAGATTTATAAGGTGAGTTATATGTAGTTGAAAATTTCACAACACAAACAAAGCTGTTTTTAGATGAGAGTGGTTGGTTGGAAGGCAAAGAGATTCAGACAAAGATGTATTATACTTCAATGAATGTCTGGTATCTTTAGATAAAGAACAATATATTTTGATGTAACAAAAAATTGGGTTGTGAATGGTGTATGAAGTGGCTGATGTTGTACTCCTATAAAATGGTGATTGGGGATAGTGCATAGGAATGGTATGAAACTAGAGAACAAATTTTAAGTGTTTGTAAGAGGGGAAAGTGAAAAGGGAAGATTGTCCATTTTATAGTAGAATGTAGTTGTGAAAATTAATGTGATAGTGGAAGAGTGGATGTGATAGTTGTTCCTACTGGAATATAAACCACCACATTTTATACAGGAGGGGGGGATGATTTGTGCATCAGGAGAACAAACTGAATGGCCTCAACTCACTGAGAGCCTGAGAGCTTACTGAGACATAAGATGGAAGCAGACCTAGAGTCTAAATGGGTTGGCACTTCAGTGCTGACCATATCTAGGTAAAACCAATCACTGCTGGTAACTGGGCACTTCTGCCCTCTCCTGAGGGGGCGAGTAAGAGTTGTGATCATAAAGTATCAGGACTGTTGCTATACATAGTAAAGGAGCTAAAATATGCAGAATGAGGCCTCTTGGCACAGATTGACCTTAACCCCCATTGTGCATGCACACCAAATTTTTAGCGTCCTACCTTGCTCTGCGCTTGACAGCAGTGCTTGGAAGGAACGTGTGTAGTGTGTGGTAATCGTATTGACTATGATTGAGAAAGTTGAGCAGAGAGTCTTCATAAAATATTGCCAAAAGCTTGGTGATACCTGTGCACAGACCTATACAAAGTTGCTAAAGTGTATGGAGAGGAGTGTATGAGCTGCATGCAAGTGTACGAGTGGTTCAGACATTTCCAAAAGTTGATAGTGACAATCGTTATGGGAGACCTGAATCCAGCAGAACTGAGAAAAGCATTATTCTCTTCAACTACAAAGGAGTTGTTCGTCATGAGTATGCTCCACCTGGTGAGACAGTAAACGAGTACTGCTATGACGTGTTGCGGCATTTTCAAGGATGCTATTTCTGGTGAGTGGCTATTGCATCATGACAATGCACGTGCCCATTCAGTGCAGCTTGTTCAACAGATTTTGGCCAAGCAAAACATCCCCCAGGTCTAACAAGCACCATTTCTCTTTCCAAAAATCAAATCCCACTTGAAAGCAAGATTTCAGGATGTTGAGGAAGTCCAAGTGAATGCGACAAGGCAGCTTATGATTATCCCAGAAAACAAGTGCCAGGAATGCTTCCATTAATGGAAACAGAGCTGGATAAAGACTTCTTAAGGGGACTGCTTTAAAGGAAATTAAATACTAAAATGATACATGTTGTAGTTTTCTTTTTCTAGCACCAGTCTTGATATTTTATGATCACACCTCATACACAGAAGCAGCCTATCAAGACTTCTTATGCTCAAGGAAAGAGAGCAGGCTCTTTGTGGAGGTAGATGACAAAGTAGAAGACAAAGATGAAGAGGCAGAGTGGTAACGGCTCTCCTACTCTTCCCTCTGTTGACCTTACTCGCCTCGTGCCGCAGGGCTGGTCAAGTCAGGAATAGAAGACTAAGTCACTCCCTTCTTTTATTATTTTTACTGAGTATTGAAGCAAGGAGACAGCAGTGCGTAAGTTGAAATGGGGTTGTAACAGTGACTCCTTTGTGACTCGTACATTCTCCAACTGCAGGCACTTTTAGTTCTGTATAGGCTTAAAAGCACCCAAGGGAGCAGAGCTCTCCTATAGCTGAGGGAGGAGCAGCACTGACCTCCAAGGACCAAATGGTACTGGGTGGTCCCATTTTTCTTGCAGACCAAGCTGGAATAGCAGTTATCAGGGTTTATTTAGATCATAGTAGGCGGAATATCATTGGGCGGTAAATGACTATGGCATCGTTCTGGCCCTCGGTCTCATTTTCATTGTTGACTTTCGGGTACTATAGTTTAGACGTTTTTCTTGGGCATGTTGTCATAGTCACAGTTAGTGCATGGTGTTTGGAGAAGGCTAATGCCCAGATCTATGGGTCAGGAAGTGAGGGCAAGTCCAGTGGTTTGTGCAAACTTCTTCCCTGCTGCTTTTACGCTAGTGGAGGTATTCATAATGAAGTTGGTGGGGGTGAATCCTTTGGAGGTAGTGAATAGAGTCAAAGGGTAGGGATCTCCTCCCTGTCACTCCCAAGTGCAGTTTCCCTTTCTGAGAGAGAGAGAGAGAGAGGCTTCCTCTCTCCTTTCTTCAAAACAGCATTTGCATATGAATTGCCTCTTGTTTCAGAATTGTCTAGTGTTGCGCAGATGTGAAGCGCATCTTTCTCCCTTCAGTGAACTGTCTCTTTAGTGATGCCAGGTTTGGATGAGAGGGGAAGGAGTGGGTAACCTGAGTGGAAGTAACCTCTCTAACCTGTAGTGCAGATGCAAGGAGCAGAACCATTTTCTTAACAGTTCTTCAGAACAGGTTTCTGCTTTAGGACTTTGTCCTTCCCTACTTTATACACCAAACAAATTCTGTTTGCTTTCTCCATGTTCACATATCTTGGTCTTGTCAATGGGCACAAGCGGTTTTGTAGAAAAGCACCATTAGGAGTTGTAAAACACCGGTTCCCTGGTCTAATTGTTGAGTTGTATGTTAAGGAACACAACCAGGGGTTAGAAACCAATGTTCAATGTTTCCCTTATCAAGTTCATATAATGAATCCATTTTTACTAGTCTCTTTTGATGGGCATAGCTCTATTACCCCATCAAAGAGATAAGGGACTTCCGACTTTTGTGAAAACTGAAGGATGAGTACTTTCGAGTATCCATTCGTCATAGCTCTCAGAAGTACCTTGATTTTACATGAGATGGAATCATCAACTAGTTCATGATGCTGTTTTGGGCAGGTGACAGACATTTCCTTGGGAAATAATGACTTTCCATCAATAATGCAGCTTAAGCTCTTTAAAGAGTACATACTCTCTTATGCGCTACATACCCTTAAGTTACAGAGTTGCAGTGCCTACGAGGGCACTACTACTTCAGATCTTGATGGATTTCTCCTTTAAAAAAAAAAAAAAGTGGAGTCCAACTTCATCCCTAAGCAGCGGGTAAAGTACTTGAGCTTACTAACAATTGGCAGCAGAGAAGTGATAAACAGTGTCTCATTGCTTTGTCATTTTGGTGCTGACAGTTTCTATTTGGGCCTTGCCAAGGAGCTTCCAGATCTGCTGTCTCTCTAGTCAAAGCACCGTGAGAGTGACCCATCCCATTTTCCTTTTCAGCCTACTGTTTGCCTTTGCCATTGAGCAGTACACTTTCTGCAACATATACTGGAATTCTCCAGCAGCAACTGAGGTAATGAGTTTTCTTGCAGGGTATTAGAACTTTAGTAGTGTGCCTTCCAAGATTTTCAGCACACACAACATGGTGAAGAGAATTTTTTATGATTAGCATCATAGAAGGGGGAATCTCTCTGTTTAGAGGTTTCACTCAATATGGTAGATTGCAGAGCTTTCCCTTTTTATTTAACTGAGTCAGATCCTATTTCAGTACTTGATGTGACTTTACAGTCTTTTTCTGGTCGAGTTAGGTCCCTCGTTTTAGATTGAGTTGTCTATACTTAAAGTGTTGAACAGTCTGTCTCTCAGGAACTTTGGTCCAGAGGATCTTTTGTTCATAGTGCTTTAAGCATTACAAAAGTATCATTCAAGACTGCCCTGCTGTTGGACAAAGTCTTTATACAGGCAGTCTCTGGTTATTGGTTCAGGTTCTGTTCCAAGGGCCTGATGATAAGCGAACATCTCGGTAACTGAACGTTGACGATTGTATGTGTTTATTGGCCCCGATAATTGGATTTTGGCACTGATAACGGGTTAATGGCGCCTCTATTAGGTACGTATAGGTGCTAACACTATTATCAGCGCCGATAACCAGAAATTGGCGCATTTAGGCATAGAAAATCTCCAATTTTTGGTGATTTTTGACACCAGACAACACCATAAAACCGGATCACTGATAACCAGGGAATGCCTACTTAGATTCTTCTCTCCTGGTTGCAACATATAATTGGGAAGTCTTTTGATGTGCTGTATTGTATTCAGTTTTTTGATAGGAGGAGGAGCACACTCAGTCCATCGTTCCTCAGTAGAAGTCGCAGTTTGTTTCATATCTTTTAATGAGATTCAGTTTCCTCAATTCTTCCTCTGAATCAAGTTGGCAGTCTGAACGAGTTACTGCCTTGCAACCTGTGCTCTTCAGTATTGTTTGAAGTTCTTCACCTCTGGAGTTGGGGCGTTTCCTTCTTTTATCAGTACCTTCAGCATTGGAAAGAATTAACTATGATTTCTTTGGACCATCATCTCCTCTTGGGCATTTAAAAGAAGGACATTAGTCTGTCCTTCACTGTTCAGTTGAACTTCTTTGAGTTTCCAGGTAATGAGGATGACTGTCTGATATATTGGACTCCCTGCTCTTCATTCTAACTGAATGATGTCACTCACAAGTCCCAAACACTTTTTCTCTGGGACCTGCAATGGCTGTGCAGCATTTTGTTTAATCACATGAGCTCCATTTTGGACAAGATCAGTACTTTGTCCAAAGTACTGAAGCCTGATATAAGTCTGGAGGTGGAAGTGCAGCAACTGGATTTCATTCCATCCTTATTCTCACTTATGAGAGCAGCATCTGGGCCAAAGTACGTACATGTTGGTGCTGGTAGAATACAGGTGATTGCACTGTAGGCACCCTCTCCCTATTGGTGCATGGGAGGTGTCTCCCTCATCCTCTCTCTTATAACAGGGAGAGGGGGGATTAGTAGAGTTCAGTCTAGCACCCAATTTTGGGTTTTACCTAGACGAAACTGCCTTGTAACATAAAAGTCGCCCGTAAGTGTTATGATTCTCCAAATGGTTCCTTACTTGAGTAACCCCTTCTCATCTTAGAAGGGGCACTTAGGCACAGGGTCCTTCTACTCTGGCCTACTATTTTGCCAGATCAGTTGGGATTCAAGAGTCATGACCTCCCTTGCTTGCAAGGCAACTGGTCTCATGGCAGCTCTCTGGTGGTTCTCAACTCCAGTCAGTTGAAGGTGGCATGTCAAATCAAATCAAATTAAAACTTTATTTCCATTTTACAGTAGTTATTCTACATGCCATATATAGAAGATATATACAACATCCATTTACTTATAGGATACCAGATTCATATATTTTATATCAAAGTCAAACACACATGACCGCATTTTGTTTCACCAAATACACGTAATTAAAGTAATGATGGAAAAAGATGTTTTAAAATAAATTAAAGGGAAAGCATTTTAAAATAATAAATTACTGAGACTTATTAAAACAGTAAAAAGGGATTTTGACGGAGGATCTATTTCTGGGGAGAGACCTGTGTCGCCCGGTGAAAAGGTCCTTCTTAATACTTTTCTGATATAAATAATTTCCAAATATACCAGAGAAAGTTAAACCATTGGTATGCAGAGGTTACTACCCTCGCGCGAGCACCTCAAGGGCGTCGTGTATAAAGAAAGGGCGTGTGCAAAGCCACTAAAAACACAGGTCATCTTCCAATTAGATTACTCCTTCGTCAACATATGAACACGGGATGTGCCGACACAACGGTCTCCACCACACCGCTCCGACTCACCCAGTCCCCGCCCGATGCGAGCGCCATCTTACATCCTTCTGTCATAGATTTCAGTAATGGCTTGGAAAGGAATGGGATGGGAAACAGGGTAGGGTTTCACCGGGCGACACAGGTCTCTCCCCAGAAATAGATTTTTCCTCCGTCAAAATCCCTTTTCTGGGTCGACCTGTGTTCGCCGGTGAAAAATACCAGAGAATGCCTTTTCAAGCTCATGAATTGAAATAATAAAAAGGATAACGAAAACATCATTAATAGATCCATCTTCATTAAGTAATAGTAGCATATAAACTTAATGTCTAAAGTTAAGAATATAACTTATATAAATAGCTCAATCTCTAAAAATGCATACATCCGAATCTTAATTTCTAAACTTAAGAATTAACTTATATTATAACTTAATTACTAAATATGTATACCTAAACAAAAATGTAAACGAATCATATACATTTAATAATCTAATATATACAGGTATGATTAAGCCGAATCTAAGAATGAACGATATCCTAAGGAGAAGCATGATACTTGGGTGGCTGAATCTGATCTACCGAGGTGAGAGGCATCGTGGCGAGAGTGGCAGGTAGAAAGGTGACAGTATAAGGAATGGACGAAATTGAAGTAAGGAAAATTAGTCAGATGGAGATTAAACTCCCCGCCGCTATAGTGGAAAATTTTAAGGCTTGAATATTTCTTAGATAGTGGCGTTTAAAGACCCGAGGAGATTTCCAACCCGTATACTTCTTAAGGTCATCAAAATTCATATTTTGAAAATAATTAATTGAGGTAGCTATAGCCCGAATATCATGAGCATGTGGAAAAGATTCTGGATTAGCTTGCTTTATGAAGTAGAGTATTTGCTGTCTAATACCTTGAATTGAGATAGTACCCCCTTTCTCTCTGGCAAATAAATGACCAGAGGAACATGAGGAGGATCTAGCTAAAAGGCTTTCAGAGTTACCACAAGGACATAGGGATGTATCCTGAGGTAGCGAATAATTTTCCAAGGAGACCATCTATTTTGAGGATCTTCATTTTTTAGCTAGGAAAACTCCTATCCGGCGAGAGCAGTACTTCTCCTGATGGGAGGAAATCTAAGTTCTCAGGATTACGTGAGAGAGCTGCTAATTCTGATATTCTGGCACCTGAGGCCATGGCTGTAAGAAACAAAGTTTTTCCAGTAGAGAAATGTAAGAGCAAGATTCGTTGTTGATATCCGAGGCTAGTTTTAAAACATCGTTTAAAACCACGTGACCTTTTTGAGGACGAATTGTAGGTCTAAGTCGAGCACAAGCTTTGGGAATGGATGAAAAATAAGAATCTGCTAAATAATATTAAATCCAACTTGAAAAATCTTTTTCAGAGCCGACTTAATCGTAGTAATAGTACTAGCGGCTAGGCCTTTATCAAATAAGGTTTTAAAAAATGAAATGGCCAAATTTGGGGTCATTTGAAGAATATCTAAATTCTTTATAAACTCCGCTAATTTCTTAACAGCCGAATCATATTGCCTAAGCGTTGAATCCCTTTTGTCAGATTCTATGAATAAGAAACATTCTCCGGATCGATATTTGCATCTTATGAGCAGCAAATTTCATGAAGTCCACAAAGTTAGGGTTTGAACTACTCTTGAGGAAGCTGACACAGTCTGAGTTTGAACTATTTGTGTCAACTTTGGATGTGGGATCCGTCTGGGATGGAGCTTCAGCTCTAGTAGGAGCGGAAACCAATTGCTTTTGGGCCAGTTGGGTGTTACTAGGGCCACTGTTCCTTTGAAGAAACGTAGTTTTTGTGTAACACCTTCATCAGAAGATTCACTGGAGGGAACAGATAAATCTTCTGCCAGTGGTTCCAATCTAAGGTTAATGCGTCCATGGCATAGGCCTGAGGGTCCAGGTTGGGGGCTTACGTAGCAAGGAAGTTTGTGGTTGGTGCATGTCGCAAACAAGTCTACCTGGAGATCTGGAACTAGTCTGGTTATCCACCGAAATGAATTCATGTCTAGGGACCACTCCGATTCTAAGGCTTGGTTCTGGATAAAGCGTCCGCTATAACATTTTTGTACTCCTGCCAGATGTGTTGCTGACAGGAACCAGTTCTTTTCTTTTTGCTGCCAAGGAAAATATTGTTACTAGAACATGATTCAGATTGGGTGATTTGGAACCTCCTCTGTTTATGCAGTGGACTACCACTGAATTGTCTGAGACTATCCTCACATGACTTGTCTTGTGGTGATGCAATTGTTTCAAGGTTAGAAACACTGCCATTGCTTCCAACACATTTATGTGAACTGTTTCATATTGAGTGACCAGATTCCCTGAACATTTGGTGTTGGGAGTAACCCCCCCAACCACTGAGTGACGCGTCTGTATGAATCGTCACTTGAGGAGGGGGGATTTGTAAAGGAACTGATTTGGTCAGTTTCTTGTACTGTGTCCATGGGAGTAGTCTCTTATTAAAACGGAGGGAATTGTAGATACTTTGTCTCTTAAATGTATCTTTGCTCTCTTTTTCCAAACTCGATTGATGTCTTTGAGTTTGGCTTTCAGTAGGACGTCTGTTACTGAGGCAAATTGGAGTAAGCCGAGAATTCTTTCTAAAGCTCGTCTTGTTATCATTTTGTTCTTGATCAATTGTTTTCGTTGCTAATGCTATCTCTTTGGCTTTCTTGGGTGGAAGAGATAGCTTGTGCTCTTTCAAGTCCCAATGAATCCCCAGCCAATCGAACTGACTTGCTGGTTGTAGCCGGGATTTTTCGAAGTTCAACTGAATCCTAGACTTTGCAAGAACTGAATTACTTTGTTTGTTGCTTTGTGGCAATCTTCTACTGTTTTCGCCCAAATGAGCCAATCGTCTAGGTAGGCTACTAGCAGTATTCCTTGGTTCCTGAGTGTTGTAATACTGTCTCTCCTAGTTTCGTAATATCCTGGGAGCAATGTTTGAGGCCGAACGGCATCACCTTGAATGCATAGGATTTTCTGCTAAGCGGAAGCCTAGGTAGGGAGAGAAATTTCTTGCCATCGAACATGATAATAAGCGTCTGTAAGATCTATAGAGGTGGTGACGGCCCCACCCCACGGGGAAGTAAGGTCCGTACCTGTGAGACAGTCAGCATACGGAACTTGTCGCAGAGAATGTAAGAAATTCAGTTTGGACAAGTCCAGGCCAGGACTACTCTTCTTTTGTTCGAATTCTTCTTTGGAACAGTGAACAGACGTCCCTGGAATTTCAGGCTTTTTACTCTCTTTATAGCTTTTTCTGTAGGAGATCTGGTGTATTCTTTCAGATCTGGTGTAGGTGTCTGAAAGAAATTCACCGGAGGAGGTGGGGACCCCTTCTTCCACTTCCACCCAGACCCTTGGAAAACAATACTGTGTGCCCAAGGGCTGAAGGTCCCATTGATCTCTGAACCGTACAGTCTCCCTCCTACCCGGTCCTTCTCATTGATTATGGGTCGGCTTATATCCTCTACCACCCCTTGCGCCTCTGGTTCTAGGTCCGCCTCGTTGGCGGAACTGTCCTCTAGCTCTATTACCACCGGATTGTCGAGGGTATCCTCGAAAGGCTCCGGTGGCTTCGTAGGCCGGGTTAAATGCCGGAGAAGACATCCATGCTGCAGTGGCTGGTGACTGTACGCCCTGAGGTGCGGGTACAATCATGAATTGTTGTGGTTGCGTGGTTTTTGATTCGAGGTTCGACACTTGGGTTGGAGGATTTGTTTGTTGGCGCTGCTGACTTCGGAACCCCTTGTAAGTAGTCAAAAAAAATACTTTTGTTTTGTTTCTTCTTTGGGTTCTGGTGCTTTGCTGTAGGGTCGAAACTTCCGTTTGGAAGAGAGACCCAACGAACTCGAAGGTTTTGGTTCGTCCTGGCCGCCTCCTGTAGCACCTTGTCTACTTCTTCTGAGGAAATAGATTCTTTCCCCAGAAGGAAGACTTGATCAGTCTATTAGGCTCGTGCCTAATAGTCGCCTCAGCTAACACATGTTTCCTGCAGCTTTTCCTGGCTGCAATGAATTCATGAAGGTCCCGCTGATAAGTTTGTAAGAGGCTCTTAGCTAAAGACCTTTGAAAAGCTGCTCTTCTTTATATATGGAGGCCACCAACTCCAGTGATGTCACTGCGTTGATGGACCTAGCCAACCTTGATCTAGCCTCAAACTCTGTCTTCAGTAAGTTATCCGGTAGTTTCGGGAGTCTTTCTGAAAACAAAGAAGACGCACAGTCTGCGTCTAGTTTTCCGACTGTGAAAGTCGACGGAACGTCCTGCCAGAATTCTCTAGTGGCTGGCATGAGGAGGGAGGTAGCATCCGTCTCTTTGAGAGTCGGCATTGCGATCATCATTCTCAGCCTGAATTGTAAGTTCTGTGATCTTATCAATGAACGGAGAAGCGATGTCCTGTGGAGATGTAAAGATCGTATACGATCCTTTGTGAGGGGTTAATTTTGTGTTTGTACACCCCAATCAGTCATAATGCGAGCCCAGACAGCTTGGGCTTGTTCCTTCGGGGAAAAAACTTCACTGTTTCCTTAGGAACTTTAAGACCATTCTGACTAGTGCATTCTCCGTCAGTCTGACAAATCCATTGAAAGGAAACTGAAGTCCTTCTGGGTAGAACAAACGAAATCTGAACAATGGGTCGAGTACCCAGACCCTCAAGGGTTAGTGTTCCATCCAAGTATGGAGCGTGGAGTGCCAACCGCCAAGGGTTTTTCTTATCGAACGGTGGTAATTTCAATGCATCCGGAACTGTCGATGGAGCAGCTTTGATTGGGGGGGAGGGTGTTCCGGATTGGAGTATACCTTCGCGATTCAGATCTCTGATCGGTTTTAGCTGCTCCGCCACTATGTCAGTCACCGACTGCGTGGCTGGAGTGGGAGCCGGAGTAGGAGGAATTCTCTCATCCAGCCTCTCATCCACTACCTCTCTAAACCTTGATAAAAGTTTGTCTACGAGGAGGTCAGATTGCAAGTCAAGCTCCGACGTCTTGTGTTTAGCGGACTTACCCCTCTGTCCTTAGAAGGAGGAGGTGCCTTGGCAGCTGGCGAAGAATCATACGACGTCGATGGCCTAGGGGCCGGAGACGACGCTGATTTCGCCAACGGAGTTGACTTAGACGCCTTTGATGAAGGCTTTGATGCCTTCAAAGGCTTCACCTTGGGTCGGACTGACCTAGAACCTTCCCAAGGTGAAGGAACAGATTTATCGAAGCCTATAAAAGAAGAGGAAGAAGAAGAGGGGGTAGGAGAAATGAAGGATCCTGCCGGAACCTCTACGCCACTTACCTGCTCATCCATCGGTTCTAGATGGATGTCTAGAGCAGCCACATCTCCCGTCAGTTGCTGGTCGTCCTGGTTTGGAGCCATAGCCGCTCGAATGGCTTCTATAATCGGAGCCGCTACTTCACTCTTTACTCCAGCCGACGGAGAACCGGGGAACAGACGGGTAGCTAGAGTGTTATCCAACACATAAGGGCAACCTTGTGGAGCGTTACGGCCGAATCCAGACACCCACTGTCGGAGACTTGCCTTGGCCGCCTTCAAACTCTCCTCATCCGCCTGTAAGAGGGGATAGGAATAAATGGGTCGCATTGACTAACACTTAAACTATAACTATGTCTATATTAATCAAACAATCAAGAATTGTATACCCATTTGTTACTTGATCTTACCTCATCGTTTAACAAGATTGAGGTCAACTCAAAACACCATGCGCACGACTCCGGAACCAGATCATGTACGGGTCTGGCCCTCTTCAGCAATGAACGAGATCGAGCAATGACGGTGGGAGGACCGACAGCAGTCATGTCCCACCGGATAGCTGAAATTCCCAGGACATCCTTGGAAGGCGCAACGGACTTTCTGTAATATAATTTTTACAAATAAGTACTCACTCTCCTTAATGAACTAACTTAGAAATAGAGCATGCCAGTATTCTTAACTTAGCATGCATCTACAGTCTCGTTGTAGCTAATATTATTAAACGGAGAGTGTAACGTATGTTAAACCGAAATATTCACACTTTTATTCCGTATATCCCGGATGTCCGGTGATCTCCGGAGAAATTGACTATCGTATCAACAAGGTAAATCCATATTTCTTTTTAGAGAATAATATTTAGTCATGCTAATCTCCGGTGAAGTATATCACCGGAGCCATATTACCGAGCTGAGGATGTGTACCATATCGAGAAAACGGAAAGCCTAACCGGGGAAGGTGTTCCCAATCGGACTAGTCCAATGCCGGAGGATCCCCCCCCCCCCCCAATGCCGGAGAAGATGTGCCAAAACATCTCATACCACATGATAAAATCAACTAACATTTCTAATGGTAACCTTTAATAAGACGGAGTCTCCGTCGGTGGATCTCCGGCGAACGGAGTTCCGTAAGGTAATTCTTATTGAATTATCTACCACTCCACCTTTTCCATATCTTCCCCAAGCCATGGCGGGGGAAGAAAGGAAGGGGGGGGTTTGATAGAACATGCTGGGCGGAATACCGAAAGAAACGCAAATGGCGGCCGATAGTGGTTGATCTTAACCACGATGTTAATGGACCATTCGCGATAACTTATAGCGTATAGTACCACCAAAAGCAGAATTACCTATTAAAGTCAATTCTTCGGTAAAGTCGGGGAACACTATAGCAAGTGGTTCCCAAGACTACGTTTATCATTGTCATTAACACTTGGTGGTACTCTATGACACAATGTTATCGGTCTGGACCAAGAACAGAGGCCTAGGCTAACTATGTTCAAGAATGGTACTACCTCATGTATGGAAAACCTTGAATGAAAACATAAAATATAATAGTTTATCTAGATTAAACTAAAGCCTAATAACCTTAATACGTAGCCAAGCTTAAAGTACAATCAGGTCACGAAAGAGGGGGATTAATCCAGCCTCTTTTGCACACGGAAGGGGGACATCTTTCCCCAATTCTCTGTAACCTATGTACTTAGAACTGTTAAGATAGTCCTTAACTTAGACTAACAAAAGGGGGAAATAATCCAACCTTGTTAGTAATATTGTTCGAGCGGGCTACTACAAGGTAACTGAAAAGAGGGGGATGTCTCCAGCCTCTTTCAGTACTAGACAATAGTTAATACACTTCGTATATGAACGACTAGTTCCTTATGATAAACCATAAAACTACATACACTGATATTCATAAATAAGGACATGAGTAAGCGAGGAAGAGAGGCCTAGCGTAAAACACCACAAAAGGCCAACCGTAACCGCGGCCCGATGGTCTGACGCGGTATTTCACCTTATATACTAAAACCGTAAAGAATTTTCTCAACGTTTTAAATACTGTTTGGACATGTAAGATGTTAATAAATATGCACTACTTCTGACTGTCCAAAGGAGCCCTCTTCCTCGCTTAAACAAGACTACTTTATAATAATAACGGGACTCGTGAGGTCCAATATTATAAACTGTGCAAATACGTACAAATTCCTGAAGTTAAACTGAATATAAATCTGCACAGTAGACACTCTGTGAGACGAACTATCGAGTGTGGCATTAAAAAGGAAAGCTAAAAGCTATCTTTAAACTACACGTAGGGGCATACCGAAACCAACATGCTTTGTTTACGATCGGTTGTGAGCGCATGGCCGGTACCATGCTATAAAACCCCAAAATTACGTGTAAATACCGATTCATAAGCTGTTTTTTACAAGCAAACAGAATTTATGGTACTTAACATTGGTCCAGGTGAAGGTAGAGCTTCAGCCATGATGAAATAAATCCAGAAATCGTAGGAAAATACAGACACGATTCGCACAATTACAACGCTCACGAGTCCAAAAGAAGGATGTTAGATGGCGCTCGCATCGGGCGGGGACTGGGTGAGTCGGAGCGGTGTGGTGGAGACCGTTGTGTCGGCACATCCCGTGTTCATATGTTTGACAAGGAGTAATCTAATTGGAAGATGACCTGTGTTTAGTGGCTTTCACACGGCCCTTTCTTTATACACGACGCCCTTGAGGTGCGCGCGAGGGTATGTAACCTCTGCATACCAATGGTTTAAACTTTCTCTGGTATATTTGGAAATTATTTATATCAGAAAAGTATTAAGAAGGACCTTTTCACCGGCGAACACAGGTCGACCCAGAAATGGTGTATTTCCTGCAT
>NC_061100.1:49865812-49955812 GCF_015104395.2 Macrobrachium nipponense
TTTGTTTGTTTGTGTATATAGTTAATGATTAATTAATAATTATTTGAAATGAGTACATACTGATTATTTATACATTTTATTGGCATATTCTAAGCTTTTAGCTCTTAGGTTTAGATGTCAGAATCATAGACTAGGCTACAGTAGCAACCGCTAACATAGGCTAGGCTTATTGCTAAGGGACATATGCTAAAGTCCTAATATATGCAGTAAAAATGGGGTTGAACATTACATGCAGTTGAATATTACTCAAGGATGTACAGTATTTTGCCTTTTTGCAGTCATATTTCTTCCGTCGGATCGGCGTCGTAACCCTAGAACATGTTTTAGGCCTGGAAATATAATTTACTGGAGTGTTTTGGAGGGCTTGGACCGGATTAGCCATTTTACATGTAAAATGTGGTCCAAGATACGAAAACTTCATGATACGAAGGGCGCCTCGGAACGGATTAATTTCGTATCTCGAGGTACTACTGTATTTTAAAGGAAATTTATCCCTATGCCATATATCTGAACATTTTGGAATTATTATATGTTATACTTAAACTATAGCATAAAATGTAAGGTAAAAGTACAGGGGATTATAAAGAATTTTGAGGTTGAATTTACTATCTTTGGCTATATCTTAGTTACTGACATTACAGCACATTTATCAGAAAAAAGCACAATCTTTGTCTGTGAACTTGAACTCTCCTCAGCAGGTATCCTGTAATGTTTTTTTGCCACAGACACCAATACTTTCTGCAAATATGACGTCTGGCCATTGTCTCCCATGCCCAATATTCTTTAAACAATGCCTCTATTATAGGCACAGTAGCTTTCTCACAACACCCATCAGCACAAGCAGGTCCAATTTTACGTGCTTCTACTTCTTTAAGAGTCTTTCAGCAAGTATAAGCCTTACAGAATTTTTTAGTGATATCTATTTTCCCAGCTCAACAATAACTTCAATTGTATCGCTGTTAATAAATTCACCTTTACTAATAATAACAATCTTTGGTTGATCACTATTATTAACGCTATCAGCCATAGTAAATAAAACATTTAATTGTGACAAAAATATTCGTAAAAAGTGAAAACAATAACAGAGCATGAGACAACAGAAAGGTTGGGATGAATAGAAAGAATGGCATGGAGTCTGTGTCCTGCCATACAGTCTGTGAGCGTTTTTATTGGTCGCTGAGGCCGAGGCTAAGTGGGAGATAGGTAGAGATACGATGAATGCTCACTCCCCCATACCTCCAGCACACATCACCCCTGGTTTAAAGGGGCAGTGGAAAAGCGTCCTTGTGCAAGCGAGTCTCTCGGCAGAAGTTTCTACGTCACATAAGGGTAGAAAAGTACTTGTGTTCAATGGCATATTAGACTATAATGTTGCAAGCCTAAGGTCACTTATGAAGTAGTACTGATGCATAGAGGAAAGCCAGAGAAAAATGTTGTACTGCTAACTCTATTTTGGCCACGTTGGCACTTGCGCCCTTGCTCCGCCAAACGCGTAATTTACAAAATATGAGATAATAATGTACACAAAAAAACAAAAAATAAACCTCAAATATTGCTCAAGAAATAAGAAAAGAAAACTGATTACTGATTGCTATAGAGCAATGCTTGCACTGGAAGACCAGTTTACCTGGAAAAACTGTAAGAAAAGCTAAATGTTACAATGCAAGAAAAAGGGGTGCTACAAAAAAAGGGGAGTTGTAAAAAAAGGGGAAGCTAATATAAGCCAATATTAGAGATAGTTGTAATAAGTCTGGGATATTGTATGATAATTAAATAGTTCACAGACAACACGAGTGAGCAAACTGAAGATGTCTCCTAAAACCTCTGGGTTTCCAATATATTTTGTTCATCAAAAATGGGTAAAATATACATGACTATGTCATGCCACTCATATGGTTTATTTCTTCCATAAAATTCTACCCAAGCACTTAATTTTAAAAAATTACATTTTTATAATAAAATAAGATTTTATATACTTACCAAGTAGTTACATAGCTACAGTTTCTATCTGTCAATAGCTAGAATTTCTTTAATTCGCTGTAGCGCTATATATTCATTTTGGCTAGGTGATACCCACTGCCCACTAACAGGGGAGAGAGGAAACAACTTGGCTCAAACTTCAGTTGTTTATGTCCTACCATCCATGAGAGGGGTGGAGGGAGGCTTTGATCATGTAACTACTTCATCCGTATACATAAAATCTTATTTTATCATAAAAATGTCCTTTTTAGATATGCAACTTACCAAGTAGTTACATAACTGAATCCCACATTGTAGGAGGTGGGATCCATGGATACACACATTTCAAATTAATGAAAAGATGTACATAGTGCTAGCACTTGTGAAAATGCTTGTCAGTTCCTTACCTGTTAAGAGAGCTGTACAGACGACTACTGCCCCTGGATGATGCTCATCTTAGCTTGTTGAAATGTGGCAGTATAGCCAAGGGTCATCCTCTACTTTAGTGATCCCTGCAGCTAAGGAATAGTCCATGGCTAGTATGATCAATAGAAAGATGCCCCTGCCAAAGGGGCAGTACCATAATCCACAAAATTAACCAGAGTTAATTATTTCATCTACAAAACAATTACAAAAATACCATGGCTAACTAATATACAGACTGAAGGGTACTCTTAGCACAAATAGTACCTCTATACACCGTTTCGATCTCACCCACGTTATGAGAGGTGAACATTGATTTGCACTTCCAGTGCGTTGATTGTATAATAGAATCCAATGAGAGGTTGTTTAAATGAAAGCAACATAATCACTGCTCTTACCTCATGAACTTTTGACTCCTAGTGCATTAAAATCCATTTTCTAAACTTGAAAATGAGCTTGCACAATAATATTCCGCAAGAACGAAAAGGCGTTCTTCGACATAGAGTGAGAAGGATTCTTCACAGAACACCATAGATGATTGGATGAGCCCCGAATCTTCTCTGTCCTTTGAAGACACAGTTTTAGTGCTCTGACCGGACACGGAGACCTCTCTTCTTCTTCTTTCAGTCCTACTAAGTCTGTAAGGTTTTTAATAATGAAAGAACAAGGCCACAGCTTGGATGGGGTCTTATTTTTAGCTAAAAACCCCAAGATTAATGTGCATACAGCATTACCTTGAGCAAAGCCTACTCTCTTGTCCATCAAATGAAGCTCACTCACCCTTTTCACTGTAGACAAGGCTACCAGGAAGTGTTTTCCTAATTAAGTCTCTCAGTGAGGAAGTTTCCAATGGCTCAAAACATGGTTCTAAGAGCCATTTAAGAACTACATCTAGGTTCCAAGATACAGTCCTAGAACCTTCAAGTTTCTGTCTCAAAGGATGTGATGAGATCCGAAAGGTTTTTATTGGTTGACAAATCTATCCCTCTGTGCTTAAAGACCAAACCTAGCATTGCTTTATATCCTCTTATGGTCGAGGTCAAAAGGTTCCTAGATGTCCTCAAGTGTAACAGGAAAGCTGCTATTTCTGCAACAGATGTTTGAGAAGACGAAACAAAGTTTCTTGCACCAGAATCTGAATATTGTCTACTTCGCCTGGTAGACATCACTTGAGGATTTTCTTCTGCACTGTGCAATAGCTTTTGCAGCTTTATTTGAAAAACCTTTTGCTTGAAAAAGCCGTCAGACAGTCTGTAAGTGGTCAGGGCCAGAGTGAATAGTCCTTGATGGAACCTCCTGAAATGAGCTGTCTGATTAGACCAATTGTCTGAGGAAGCAATCTTAGCCAATCCACCAGGAGATCTAGGAGATCTGGAAACCATTCTTGTGCTAGACAGAATGGAGCAATGAGGGTCATCAAGATGTTGTGGTGAGACCTGAATTTGTTGATCACTTCTCTCACCTTCTTGAATGGAGAGAACACATACAAGTCTTTGTCCATCCAGTCTAAAAGCATCAACTCTGTTGCCCAAGCTTGAGGGTCCGGAGCTAGTGAACAGTAACGAGGCAGACAGTGGTTTTTGCTAAGGCAAACAGATCTAAAATTGGTTTGTCCTAGGATTTCCACAGATTGAGGCAGACCAACGGGTTCAGCATCCACTCTGTAGGAAGACCTGCTTCTTGCGGCTTAGCTTGTCCACAAGAACATTGCAATTTCCTTGAATTAATCTTGTTAAGATTCTGGTCTGGTTCTGTTTCGCCCATAACAACAGGGATCTTGCCGTCTCGTATAGACAAAACGAGTGAGTCCCTCCCTGTTTTCTGATGTATGAGAGCGTTGTTGTACTGTCCAAAAGGACAGCCACTACACTGCTGCGGACCTCATTCATAAACTCTAACAATCCCCAGTGGATAGCAGTTTCCTTTCAATTGATATGCCACTGCCTCTGTTGAGAATTCCAAGTCCCTGAGATTTCCTTGTTCCCTAGCATCGCTCCCAACTTTGGTCTGACACATCAGAAAAGAATACTAGGTTGGGGCTTAGTGATAGAAGGGACTTAATTTCTAGAAGCCTGTCTTTTAATCACCACCAATGCAGGTCCTCCTTTATCTCCTTTGTGATCTGGAACACAAATGAGTCCAGGAACTTCTTTTTGTTCCAGTTTACTTTGAGAAAAAACTGAAGATTCCTCATTTGAAGTCTCCCCAATGACACAAACTGTTCTATTGAGTATAGTGTCCAACAGACTCATCCATTCCTTCGCTGTGCACTCCTAAAGGGCTAGAAATTGCTCCACTTTCTGCCAGCATACTCCACTCGTTGTGGGGATGGAAATACCAGAAAATTTACAAAGTCTATCCTCATCCCCAAATAGACTAGTTCCTGACAGGGGAGTAACTGAGACTTCCGCCCGTTTATCAGTAGTCCTAATTCTTGAGCTAAAGAAAGTGTCTTCTGCAGGTCCTCCATGCACTTCCTCCGATTGTGACCGAAGAAGCCAATCATCTAGGTATAAGGATACTTTTATCCAACTAGATGTAACCATTTTGCAATGGGGGCTAAGACTCGGGTGAATCCTTGTGGGGCGGCCCAAAGCCCGAAACAGAGCACTGAATTGATAGACTTTGTTCTTGAACACGAACCAAAGAAATTTCTTTGCGTTCTGGTTAATTGGAATATGAAAGTAGGCGTCTTCCATATCGATGGAAATCATCCATTCTCCCTGATGGATGAATGCCAGCACTATTTGATTCATCTCCAACTTGAACTTTGTCTTCTTTACAAACTGATTCAGTGTGTTTGCATCCAACATGGGCCTCAGCACCTTGAGGCCTTGGGTACTACAAAAAGATGACTGTAGAATCCTGGAGTTAGTGGGTCTACTACTAACTCTATTGCTTTTTTCTACAAGAGGGATGAAACCTCTCTCAAAAGGGCGATGAATTTCAATGAATCTTCCGGGTAGGCTTTCAAAACTATCGGAGAGCTTGATAAGGGTGGAGCTCTCTCGAACGGATTATTGTAGCCTTCTCTTAAAACTTCTACAATCCAAGGTTCCACCCATCTTGCTTCCCAGTTTCTCCAAAAATGTTGAAGCCTTGCTCCTACAGGTGTACGAAGGACTAATACATCATGTTCTAGTGGAGGTCTTAATTGTGGACTATTTAATATATTTCTGGGTGAATTGAACTCTACCCCTTGACCTAGGATAGGATCTAGCAAATGCCCTGCCCTGATAGGGCTGAGCGTGCATGGCAGGCGAAGGTTGTGCACTGGGAGTGGGATCACAAGGGCGTTTAGTAGAGTGGGAAAGCAGGTCTTGAGTTGGAGTTGATTTCTTCTGCAAGGCCGAAGAAACTTGGCTCAAAGTGTCCTCTGGAAAAAGATGCTTATTGTCCAGGGGAGTAAAGCAAGGCAGATCTTTGTGTCTGAGACACCTCTTTGGAGGTGAAAGAGCACCAGAGTTCTCTCTTTTTCAGGATACTTAAGGTGAAATGAGAGGCCAGTTCCAAGGATCTGTCCCTGATACCCTTGTCTACTGTCTAAGTAGGTAATCATACCAGAAATGTCAGCAAATGAATCTTCATCCATCATTGCACCCTTAATTTTGCAGCCCAATGCTCCTATGGTCCAGTCAAGGAAAGTTATCACCTCGAAAACTCTAAAGATATTCTTGATGAGGTGATCTAACTCAGAAGCAGAAAACATAATCTTGGCCAAATTAAATGCTGACCTCCTAGCAAAGTCAATAAGTCCGGAAAAGTCTCCCTGGGCGGAGGCAGACACAGGCAGTCCATGGTTATCGGCGGGGGGTTCCATTCTTGGCGGGGTGCTGGTAAGTGAAAACCGACATTAAAACTGGTTAATGGTGCCTCTGTTAGGTATGTTATGGTGCCATAACTCTACTATCAGCACCTTATGGGGCCGATGACCGAAACTTGGCCCGTTATGATGGAATAAAACTGGATCGCCATTAACCGAGATCTAGTGGAAAGACAAGGAGGGAAATTGAAGTTAAATTTTCCTTGCTCCTTCTTCCCTTTAAGCCAATGGTTAATTTCTTTCAGAGCCTTACATGCCGAAAAAGATAAAACTAACTTAGGCAACTAGGGCAAATCCCCTTTATTCTCTCTCATGTAAGAGGACTCTGGCGAAGCTGGGGTCACTGGCGAGAGAGAATCTGTGAAATTCGCGATGTAGTAGTAAAGTAGCGATTTGTAGGCCATCAGGGAAGACTCCTTATCCTCCTCTTCTTCTCCTGCCGACAAAATAGGAGACAAGTTAGCTTGAGGTTGAACAGGAGCCACTGAAGTCTTCATAAAACCCAAGATACTGTCCAACTTATTTTGAATGCCTAATATTGAAGGATCAGAGACAGCCATAAATTTGTGACACTGTTAGAAAAACCGCAGACATGACTGCTGCAGACAGTTGTGGAAAAACTCCATACTGATCTAGATGTGCCACTGAATACCCAGTCACTCATGGGAGTTCGGGCACCGATGGACGCTCGGCAGCCGATGGATGCTCGGGAGCCAATGGCTGTTCCAGCGCTAATGGACGCTCCAACAGGAGTCAATGGACGCCCCAGCGCCGATGGACGCTTGGGCGCCGATGGACACTTGGCCACTGATGGACGGTCAGGAGCCAACTGACATTCAGGAGCCAACGGACGCTCAGGCACTTGTGGGAGCAGTGGTGCCAGTGGGCGTTCAGGTGTTCACGGAGGCTGTGGAACCGTTGGGCTCTTGGCCACCAACAACTTCTCTTGAATTAACAGGGGCTCCAGAACGATAGGAGGATCCTGCACCAATGGGTGCTCATGCTCATATGCTGATGCCAATGAAACAGGAGACTTATGCCTCATTGAAATTTAGAGGAAGGAATCATCTCGCTATGGTGTCCCTCTACACCTTCCAGATCTCGAGAAAATCTCTCTGGGGAGTCCCAAAAGCTACATGTAGGCTGCTGATCCTCTTGACGCAAACTAGCCTTTTTACTGGGAATAGGGGAGGGAGACACCTTATGGGCCCTCCTTTTCAGTGGACGGGACTCGTCTAAGAAGCATCACTAGCACCTGGGAGATGACTCCCCAGAGCTGGATACACTAGAGGAAACATGCACTTCCTCAGATACACATTTCCAACAGTGTTCTGGCGCGACCTGGGACTTCTCAGCAAGACCACCTGAGGGGGCGACTGCCCATGGGCAGACCCCACTGACTTCCCTTGGGCTACCAGTATGCCTCCCAGGTTATGGGGAGTTTGACAGGGACTTTTGCCCAAGAGAATCAGTGGGACGAACAGCCACCTCCTCCACAACACTAGCACTGGGACTTACTTCACCACTTATCTTCTCCATCAGCATTTTTACAGACGCTCCCAACCTTTCCATCGCCTGTAGCATGATTGAGAATTTTTATCTACTTGCGCTTCAAGGTTGGCAACGGCATTGGGTATAGGAGTTCGAGAGCCAGGATTAGGAATGAGTTGAATAGATGAGGGGAAGGCTCAGAAGGAGACAAGGATAAAATTCTAGTGGGCAATTCTTGACTCTAATTAAACTTTTAGCTCTAGCCCTAGATGCCACTTTCCTCTTCTTATCTCTCTTTAACTTGTTAATGTAACTAGTTACAGCTTTCCAAGCTTTACTGCCCCAATTAACGCATTCCCCAGAAGTCTGATCCAGTGAATCCGTTTGACCCTTACAACCTTTATAAATGGAGTGTGGATCTTAGCAAGCCTTTAAAATTCTATTATTGCAATCTTTGCTGAATATCTAGAACCTTGCAGGCTACTATCGGACATGTCTGCCAACTAACTCAAGTCAAAGACTAATCCCACAGCAAAAATTAATTATTTGAATTTCCTACAATAGCTAAATGCTGCCAAAATGGCTACCAAGAAAATGTATGTCACCAAAACTTCCAGACATCAAGTAACAGCAAAGCAATTCCAAAAATTCTGCTGCTGCTGTGCAGTGTTTACAGCATCAACCTGCAGAAACAACTGAAGTTCGTGCTGAGTTGGTTCCTCTCTCTCCCGCAAGGGGGCGGGCGATATCACCTAGCCAAAACGAATACACAGTATAGTGCTACCGCGAATTTCAAAAATTCTAGCTGCCATCACATAGAAACTATAGCTATGTACCTACTTGGTAAGTTGCATACATAAAACTCTTGAACCCACAAGCACTAACATTTCACAATGCTTATTCAACTGTCATTACATTTTCCAGAAATTTCTTCAATAAATAAAGCAGAAAACATATCTTGATAAAAGTGGCATTTATTAATCAAATTATTTACCAATATACACAAGAAATATAAGACTTTTATCAGTGCAATTGCATTTTGCAAGAAACTAAACTTCTGAATTTGCATGCAATAACAAACCTACAGCAGACAATAATTTCATTGTACAAACCTGCTCCTTCAGGTAAGGTGATTATGAAAAATTCTGAAAGTGATATGAAAAATTAAAGATATGAGGAGAAATAAGGTAATTAGCTATATTAAGATGAATAAAAATGTGCTGATTTCTGCTGCCTTTAAATTAAATTTCACCCCTTTTAAGCTTCCCAGAGGGATACATGAACATTCCTATTACACTTCTTATACTAAATAACCTAATCCAGTCTTTTATCATTTTTGAATAAGCAGTTACAGTGATAATAAAAAGGACAACATGATTTTTTTGTGCATCCTTTATTTATACATTTTACAAAATATACTACTACATCCTATTATCTAGGCACAAAAACTCAGTACACAGAATACTGTTCACCACAATCCCAACTATAGTACAACAGCACACTAACACTTATACAGTTACTATAGTGCTCCATATGTCATTTAATACAAAAGCACCTACAAGAGCAAATGGTAAGTTAATATATAAACATAAACCACTTCCCCAAAAAAGATAACGTTCCTTGACACCTAGGTACTTAACAACTGAAGAAGTACTGCATCTACAATGAGCTATTAAAATTACAGGCAGTCCCCGGTTATCGGCGGACTCAGTTATCAGCGATCCGGTCTTATGGGGCTTGTCTAGGGCCATAAAATTGGCAATTTATGGTGCAATAACGGGACGAGTTCCGGTTTCAACACCATAAGGAATCTCATAAATCACTGAGATTCGGTTAAAGGCAGTTTTCGCTTATCAGCACACATCTGGGAACGGAACCCCCATCGATAAGCGGGGACTGCCTGTAATGTCATTTTTCTCATTTCCAAACAGGTTTTAATAAATCTGAGACAGTAACTTTCTAGGCTCTGAGCTAAATTATCAGCCCTTTGAGATTTGAGGGAGTCACAAAATTCATCTGGGACATATCCCACACTGACCATTTATGGATAGAGCAATGTTTTTCTTTTAGCACTAGCTTTAAGTTTTTTCATTGTACAAAACTGGTTACGGGGTTATTTTAAACCTGAATACCTGTACATAATTGCAAAATACTTAATAAGGGATAACAATAAAAATGCAAAGTCCTATGGATGGAATTTCATGTTATTGGAATCTAAAAGGCTGGGAACAGGATGGCTTAAGTTGACTCACTAGAATCTCATGGGGTTAATACAGAAACTAATTAATACTATACTATAATTTGCAAACACAGAATTCACCACACATACATCTCAAAGCATCAGACAAAACTAATCCCAACATATGTGATGCTCATCTACAGTCGTCAAACCTAAATACCAAATAATTAAGGTAATGCTGCACAGTACTGTATTGACAACAACCTAAAGTGACACTGTCTATCCTAATTTTGATATTGCTTTAATGCTGACTTTAATTACTATATCATTAAAACAGAACACAAAATTCATCAAACATGCATCTTACAAAAGCCAACAAGGACAGTATACTCGCTTATATTTATTTTGATAAGCATGATACTTGATGTCCACTCCACAACACTCATTAACATTTATAAACTAGTACTGAAAATTAAATAACAATTTAAGCAAAAAAATGGTCTATTTATGTAATAATATTTCTATATTCCTCAATCATTTGAGAAACACTATGCAATTATCTTTTAGGTAGCAGCACCCTGTATATAAGCCAATTACTGTGAACTAAAACTCAGGTTCTATCATCCAAAGACAATTTTAATGTAAGTAAAAACAAACCAGACAATGACATTTCTCATATAGCTATCATAATTCAACAGTTTATTGGAATAATTAAGGCTATGATAACACGAAACTGTTTTGCAAACCTCGTCATAAAAATTTGTACCGAAAAGTCATTAGGAAATTATTCAGTAATCATACATTCCCATAATTTCCATAGCATGTAGGACTACCCAAAAAAATTATTTCTGAATAACAAACTAAAATATCCCACTAATGGAACATATTCTATTTCTTTTTAACTCAGAGAACAATAGTACACAGTAAAACTCCCAACTATCTGACACCTTCTGGAATGGTAAATTTAACTCGATTAAATGTCTCAGTCAATTATTATTATATATTAACAGTATAAAACTCAAGAACAAAAAACTGAAATGCCAGTTTCATTGGCAATTAGCTCCTTACAAAGTATTTAAATAATGGCACATTTCTTCTGGCAACATTATGATTGACATGGGAAAGCATGTCTGAAATTATTTTCATTTCAGAATAGTTTCTATTCTTTAGTTTCAGGGGGACCTGGTTCAAGTGTAGAGTGTTTACTATAATGTTTTGTGAATGTTTTGTAACTGACTTCTTTTTTAATTATTTTCCTTCCATTTCAATAACCATGTATTACTATTTTAATGATGAAAATTACTAAAACTACCGTACTCCTGGCATAACCAGTACTATACTAAACACAGAGTACCTTCTTAGCTCATTTTACTATCATGATATTTTCAAATTTTCTCACAATGATAAGCTTTCAGTTTTATAACTATGACTCCTTATAAGGGCCAAAAATTTTATACTATTACAACCATTTGTGTGTGCTCCCACTAATTGTGTAATAGCTTTGATTCTACTCAATATGTTACAAATTATACAGGTTTTCTCCTAAACAATAAGCATTATACACACACAACAAAACTAACTAAAAAGTGAACTTTCCCAAGACAAAATAACCTGGAACTTTATGCCATACAATTTTGGACAAAGCGCAAACTGGCTTTTGGTTTCTGAGAGTTCAAGCTTCTAAAGAAGGGACTATTTGAAGATTGCTATACATGAGAATGTCAGACATAAAAAATTATATTGATTCTATCCATATACAAAAAAAATTATACAGCTTTCAATATTGAATAATACAAAGTTTTGCATAACAATTTTTTAATTAACTAATCAGCCCAGCATATGGTAAAGTGCATTCCATCCTACTATATTCATTCACTCTATTCTATTCTTATTTAGCCATCAAACTTCTTTAATTTTACCTTACTCACGTTTGCATTTCATTTTAGCCCAAATCCTCTAGGTGAACCCTAAGAGAACCTTGGAATGTAAATTGCAGTCTAAAATTCATTTATAATAATATTAAAGGAAACAATAATCAACTGAAAGTATACTATTCAGAACTTCATAGAATTAGCCTAATGCTTCAAAATGAAAATAATTCTCATTAACCAAGAAACCACTGCCTTCTTTTCACCAAAGATAGTTTAAAATATGGCAAAATTAAGTTATCTGTAGAAACAGAAAATAACAAAAGGCAGAAGTGAATAAAAAAATAGACGCCTGACTGTAATAAGTTCAACATCAGGTGGGCAAATGCTGAGGGGAAAACCTGACCAATAATCTTATATAATAATGCAATCACAGCTTACGTAGCTCTTCTACAAAAGATAAAAGTTAAGATAAAAAGAAAGAAACAGGTTTTAATCCAGAAGAAAATTAAAGACCTGCCACCTAAAGTTATAAATGGAAGCATAAAGCGAATTCCTATGCTTGACAGAGGAGGGAATAAGTCAGTAATCTTAAAAATTTAAGATTACTCTGTCTCAGACAGTGATGGTATAGTGTTATCCATGCAAGTGCCTATTCCCCTTATATACAAATATATGCCTTTACGGTATGTGCTGTATGCTATTTTTCAACAATAGCCCATATTCCCTAGTTAGCGGTAGTTCCAAAGACATAAAAGACAGCAGTCACTTCCATGTTAATACATTAACATCTACAAACTTAATTAGCCCACACAGGTGATTAATCTGCTAAACATTAAATGTACCCTTATGCCAATTACTTATATTTCACACACACCTTCTTATGTCAAGGATATCAGAACCATTCTATTACAAATCGTATTTCTCCTCCTTTATCTATTGAGTGCCCTGTCTTCCCATCACCTTCCTTCCAAACTTCTGAATTATACTCTTTTTACGAACCTATTTACTCCATTCTCTCTCCATGATCCAACCATCAAAAACCACCAACACAACCTTTAACCACTTCTACATGTCTCTTCCATTTCACAGTTCCTCTTTGGACGAGTGGGTAACGTCTTTGCCTACCAATTCGGTAGTCCTTAGTTCGCTCCCACTTTGCCAATGCGGAATCAGAGGAATTTATTTCTGGTGAAGAGGAATTTATTTCTGGTGATTAGGAATTCATTTCTCGATATAATGTGGTTCAGATCCCACAGTAATCTGTAGGTCCCATTGCTAGGTAACCAATTGGTTCCTAGCCACATTAAAAATATCTAATCCTTCAGGCCAGCCTTAGAGCTGTTAATCTCTCAGTGGTCTGGTTAAACTAAGATATACAGTACAGTCCCCAATTATGCAAGAATTTGGTTGATCTACGGCCTCGCAGAACTAGAAAATGGCAGATTTCGATACACATACCTTATGGGAATAATTCCATTAGGGCCAAGGCAAATGGCAACTTACACAGTCAAACTTTATTACTACCCATTTTCAATACTTTCTATATAATATGCTGTATTTTTTCTAATATGAAATTGTTCTTATGGATAAATAAAACATTAAAAAGGTTTTGAAGTTTTCATAACTTGAAAAAGTTTAAAATTACACCCAGGATGGTGAAAACTCCCACACACACAAACACTGCCACGATTGGATGTAAGTGTACTGTATGATACAGTCATTTCCTGCACGGGACTGAGAACAATAGCAATGACCATGACGATGATAGGGGTCATTCATACACACTGCGCTATGACGTCAAATGCGTGAGGTGAAGCCTTCCATCTTGGCCAATGGCTGAGCAGGAGCCTTCCGTCTTAACCAATGGCTGAGCAGGAAATCTCTCTTTTTGCATCCCCCCCCCCCTCTTTCTGACATCGGCAAATCGCCCACCCGGCCCCCTCCATAAAATACTTGAAAAGACAATAGATTTGATACGTTACGTTTTGTGGCACGTGACTCGCAGACTTTGAATGGCTTCACAGATACAGAAAATATATTTTTGAGAACTAGCGACAGTATAAAAGGGGAATCACACAATCTAATCACCCATATTTCGGGACCATACTGTACTTGATTTAATCCTCCATTTTCCATTTCACTATAAAAATATATAAATAATCTCTAGAGCTTCAATTTGTTTTCTTTCAATTGCATTCAAAGTTCATATTTCACATCCAGATAGAGAGCTTACGATTAAAATATATTATCTAATTATATTACTAAATCATACTACCAATATGGAGTCAGTAAGTCAGTGTGCTTGGAACTATGGGGACATGAGTTCAAATCCTGCTTGTAAGCTGAAGTTCAGAACTCATAAACATCATGAGAAAAAGTAATGAAAATATTATTAATGCTGTTGTGAGAAAACTTTCAATGAAAGTACTGAAGCAAAACAGTACATAGTCAAATATGCAGCAATGGTTTATGGAGTGGTTATCAAAACTGTGTACCTACAACTTGGAAGACTCAAGTTCCACTCCCACTTGAGACCTGATAGTTGATTCTCTCATTTCATTGTTAGTTACAACATTCATAAATATTCCAAGAAATGGTTCTGTTATAATCAGTGATTCCATAAACTTTTGAGTAAAATTTGCATGCAGGATTGTTAACTTCGTATATAACTAACTTATTAAAGGGGGTATTCTTTACCTTTCGATACTTTATAGTAGGATGTTTGAAGTTGAGGCAGTGTCGAATAACTAAATATAACTTCTCTACCTTTATTATCTTGTTTCTTGCACTGTATTCATTTTTTATATATTTTTTCCTTTAATTGTTAGGCATTAATAAATTGCTTTTCCTTATGGTGTTCAATTTTTCTCCTGCCTGCAACCATTATTATTCTTTTCTTATTTTTACGATGATGATGACAATTATTTATTATTATTATCACAGTCGGCCCCCTATTCACTGGGATGTGTACCAGAATAGTTCAAAACCATGAATAATCAACCACCCCCCTCAAAAATGCTTATAACTGCTCATCTTGAAAGTTCAAATACCAAATGTATACTTAAAGTATAAACATACAAAAAAATACCTTAAATTATTATCCTATTACTGTATTAATCTTTGACATGATATTATTAATATTTCAAAGTCATCTTAAAAATATATACTACGTAGTACATACTTCTAACCCTTCCAGCAGAGAGAGAGAGAGAGAGAGAGAGAGAGAGAGAGAGAGAGAGAGACGATGAGAGAGAGAGAGAGAGAGAGAGAGAGGCTGAACTGAGTATCTATTTATCTATCTATCTATCCATTTCTCACATTCTACTCTTGGGAGAGAGAGAGATTATTATTATTACAAAGAACAAGTTTATCCATTCCTCTGAGCCTAATATAAAAGCTCTTCTCAGGCTGGTTGCGTGTGAGAGAGAGAGAGAGAGAGAGAGAGAGAGAGAGAGAGAGAGAGAGAGAGAGAGAGAGAGAGAGAGAATTTTCAGTACCCTTCACATAGTATTTGACCACCAAGTGGCAATATTTACCTGACCACAGAGTGGCAACATCTTCTACCCTTGCAGTCAGTATGTCAAGGTATTTGACATATTAGAAAGGTTACACCTGGAGTGCCTGCACCAAAGATTTTGGCAAATGGTGAGGGAAAGCCTATACAGTGGTCCCCCCATATTCGCGGGGGATGCGTACCAGACACCCCCGTGAATAGTTAGAATCCGCGAATGTTTGGAACCCCTATAAAAGCGCTAAAAACAGCCTATTTTGTTAGTTAAAACTTAAGAAAAAACACTAAAAATTTTCATACTTGGTTTTTTTAATAGTTTTATCACAAAAAGTGCATTTTATGATGAAATTGATCACAAAAACCAGGAATTTGTGGATATTTCTCATAGAAAAATACCGCGAATGCGCAAATTTTCCGCGAATAATGCGGGGAAACGTTCCCGAGAGACATCCGCGAATGTGTGAGTCCGCGAATCCGGAGAACGTGAATACGGAGGGTCCACTGTATAATGAACTAAAATCTTACTATGTAACTCAATATATTTTCTTTAAATATACATACATACATACATATTACTTATGCATACAAATTCTTTCATCTCAGTGAGAGAGAGAGAGAGAGAGATGCTATTCTTACTATTTAATATTATTTGATCTTATTAAACTAATACTATTAACACTTGACAAATGGATACTGTAAATCATTATTTTATCATATGTAAAATATATAAGTAGGTACAATACAGTAGTAGTCATGAAAATATAAAAATACAGAATATTGCTTGCTCTACGGAAAAATCTGTGAATGGGTGAGTTTTCCCACAAATAATTTATAGATAGGTTCCACAGAAAATTCTAAGAATCTTTGAGTCAGCGAATTGCTAGCCCACGAATCTGGGGGGTCAACTGTATTATTATGATTACGTAACATTATTATGATTATATTACTATCATTATTTTGCTACATAGCTACCTTAATTTTATTATAAAGTCCATATTTCACCAATTTTTTCTAGGTGAAAAAAGACAGGTAACATCATGCGAAGATAGTCAAGATTTTTTACAATTTCCTAATTTCTTTCGCCATAAAAAAAATACAGTTGCCATTGACAAATATCCAATAATTTATTATAAAACATGCTCTTTTCATACTTAACAAAGAATAAAAGACTGGATTTGGTCACATATAAAAAATTAATATAGAATAAAGACAGAGTCCCAAGAAGTTTGCTATATAACAATATAGAACTCAAGCAATTAAAGCTATATACAACAGTGTCAGCTTATAAAAATATGATTAGTAAAAACTGAAAGAACACTAATTCTACAATCCACATTAATTTCTTACTTTTAGATGGGATTAAAGAAAAACCTTACCTGTAATAGTACAATGAAAAGACAAGAAAAGCCCGTACACCAATAAGCTACATGTGCAGATCAAAGTGGCATAATAAGCAGTCACATTTTCACAAAATTAGTAATAGTTGTAAAAATATCCTTAATAGATATCACACCAACTGAGCCAAGAAGTGCTACATGCTTGCAAATACGTTATGAACATGTGCATGTGCATAAGAAAAGAATTACAACCTCTTTTACCATGGTCTTTTTCTTGATTCACTAGATCAGCATTATTTTTTGGAGCAAGTAAAAAAATCTGGAAACAATACTTTGTATAGTCAAGCCTAACTCTGAGGTGACATGATTGTTGTTGCATCATCCAAAATCTCAGACTCAAGTACATAAGTGATAAACTTTCTTTTTTCATTTACAATGTCACATGTCAACAAGTTTGCAAATTACCACTAGCACTATTTTCTCTATGGTTATATAAATATGACCCCTTTTATGAACTGGTATAATTCGTAACCTGTGTGATTTGAACTGATTTTTTTTTTACTTATTGCTTAGCTCAAAGCACAGTGAGGTTACATTTCCTTTTCAAATGAACACTGACTAACTTGAAAAAAATGTATTACCTTTATTTATTTTGTTGAAAATGGTTATCAATAAACTATATATTGTAAATGAAAAAAATGTTAATACAGTTTTTATTGTCGGACGCAGTAGGCTGTTGAATACATGTATAAACCAAATATAATAAGTCAGTTCAATGTATATATATATATACGTATATATATATATATATATATATATATATATATATATATATATATATATATATATATATATATATATATATATATATTATATATATATATATATATATATATATATATATATATATAATATATATATATATATATATATATATATATATATATATATATAGATATATATATATATATATATATATATATATATATATATATATATATATATATATATATATATATATATATATATATATATAAGTCAATCACATACCGTGATTCATATACATATATCGAACTACAAATGTCCTTTAATATCTAATTTGCGCCTGTCGATGGCCAATTCTATTATCGCTTAATAAATTCCCCCTCGGTTAAGCATATATAAAAATATATTAATTCCGAGGTAGAGCGAATTAGATATTAAAGGACATTTGTAGTTCGATATATATATACGATATATATATATATATATAATATAGATATATACAGTGGTCCCCCGTATTCGCGGGGATGCATACCAGACCCCCCCCGTGAATAGTTAGAAACCCGCGAATGTTTGGAATCCCTATGAAAATGCTAAAAACAGCCTTTTGTTAGTTAAAACTCAAGAAAAACCCACAAAAAATTTTCATACTTGGTTTTTTTTTTATAGTTTTATCACAAAAAGTGCATTTTATGATTAAATTCATCAAAAAACCAGGAATTTGTGGATATTTATCATAGAAAAATACCGCGAATGCGCGAATTTTCCGCGAATAATGCACGGAAACGTTACCCAGAGAAATCCGCGAATGTGTGAGTCCGCGAATCTGGAGAACGCGAATACGGGGGGTCCACTGTATATATATATATATATATATATATATATATATATATATATATATATATATATATATATATATATATATATATATATATATATATATATATATATATATATATATATATGAATATATATATATATATATATATATATATATATATATATATATATATATATATATAAATAAAGTTTTTTTTTGCCACGAAGGAAAAAAATGAAAAAACGAGTTAGCAGAGTACTTTCGGTCCTATTCGGACCCTTTACTGAGTATGCCTCAGTAAAGGGTCCGAATAGGACCAAAAGTACTCGGCTAACTCATTTTTTCATTTTTTCCTTCGTGGCAAAAACCTTTATTTATACATAGCATCACGTTTTATATGCTTCGTGATCAAGTTATTCATATATATATATATATATATATATATATATATATATATATATATATATATATATATATATATATATATATGTATATATTTGCACTGGAAGCAATATCAATGTCATGACAATTTAAACAAATTTTTATCCAACATTTGAACTGAGGTTTGATGGCGAGTTTTTTTTTTTTTCAAATGTATCAGCGATGAGTGAGATAAAGATTTGAAAAAGTTTCATTATTGTTTTTTGAAATTTGGCTAAATGTGAAATTTTCTCAATTTTGAAATATATAACAGATTTCACTTTCACGAAACATATCATGGTCTTATTGTATGCAATAATTGTATTTTTGCATTGAAACAATGGATAAATATGGAACGTGTTAGGTTGCCAGTTCATGAATTTTGAACGAAATCCTAGCCAATCATGTTGTATCACTTAAAAGAATATCTGTACACCAAATCTTCCTTCTCTAAACAAGTCACTTTTACTCTAAAAGTGGAATTATCATGAATTCATCCAAGTAAAGCAGCAGAAAGTACTGCTTTACTGATACGTTGTACTAACATCTATGGGTACTTCAGTATCATTGCTAGAATTTCCAGCAAAAATAGACAAGATACCTAATGGTATAAGAAGTGTGTTTTTCTGACTTGCATTTAAATCACTAGTGGTGGCTGTACTGTTTTGAAGGAATGGGAGATCGAAGTTTACTTCACTAACTGGGCCTTTCATATCAGTTACTTGACCATATGTAGTACTGTTCTGAGTCTCTTCTCCAGAGACTGACTCAGGTTTGAGGATAAAATCATTATCTTCTGTAGCATTTTTGCCAGTGGAAGAGAATCTAAATAAAACATGCTCTGGTATACTTATAACATTATTATGAGAAATAACACTTTCCTTTCCAAGAGTTTCCATAACTGTGGTACTACTTAAAGTTGTAGATGATGTTTTTGAAGCCAAAAACTCCAATGGAATACCAACAGAATGCTTATCGGAATCTTTTACTCCAGCAGCAATAACAGGCTGAAATGAATAATTACCTTGATGTGCAGCATGTAAGAAAGACATCAGGGCATCTTTATTTTCCCGCCACATGTTCTTCAGTTCACGTCCAGGTGGATAATTACAGCAACTAACATGAGCAGCCACCTGTTAAATAAAAACTTACCAATAAAAACACAGATTTCCCTACATCTTTGTACTACAATAGTATATTCTAACACAGGCACTTGCTTTTGTATCACAACTAAATAAAAAAAACCCACAAATCTTAACTCCTGCAATCCTGAGCACAGAAAGTAATAAATGAAATAAATGACTGCTATCATGCCATCAATACACCAGTTACTGCAATGATTATTACATCAATTAATTGCTGCATTTAAAAATAACAAACAGTAACTTTCACCACACTTCACTACTAAAAATTAAAATGCTATACAAAATGAGAAAAAAAAATTAATATAAGAATCATTTATTAAATGTTCACTTTTTTAACCAACAGTTTTTACAAGGTCAAACTTGCAATCTGCCTTGCAAAGCATTCTGCAGAAGGTATCCAAGGTTCTTGTCAGCACCCATTCAGCTTTATCTGCATTGCTTTCAGCCTTAGACCTAGTATCCATTCCCCTTGATCTCTAACCAGGTAGGTGAACACTTCTGCAACTTTAGATTCCTCTAATTTTCACCTCTTATTTAAGAACACTTCCCTTGGTCATTCCACAAACTCCTTAGCCAAGCCATAATAGTCTAAACCTAAGACTTTGTACACTCCTTCAACTACTTTATAACAATGTCCAATATTACTTTCCCCTAACATTCTTGATCCTTCAAATATGAAGTCTTTATTTTTTTAACCACTTTGTTATATTTTATACATTTACAGGCAGTCTCCAGTTATCAGCGGGGTTCCTTTCCTGACAGTGTGATAGCTGAAAATTGCAGATAACCAAAAATTGGTGATAACAACACCAGTCCCTGGCTATTGGCGCCGATATCTAGTTATCAGTGCTGATAACCGTGGATTGGTGACGATAACCAGAGATCGGCACTGAAAATCCAGTTATCGTTGTTACTAAACAAGTGCCACAAAACCAGATTGCCGATATCCAGGGACTGCCTACAAACCACTTCACTATAGTCGATTCACATGAGATAGATTCTTGTGCCTGCGAGACGTTTGTTTGGCAGCCTCTGATTGGCTGGCACCAGGAGGTAGGCTGCTCGCTTAGTGTCATATTTTCGTTTTGTATCTTAGAAAACTAGCAATCTGTTTCTATTTCTTCATTTATCTCACGTTTTCCAAAAAATAGAAGAGTTTTTGTCATACCGTAGAGTTCGGTATTAATTGTACAACTAAGTCATCTTCTCCTGAAATCAATAAGATAAAACACAAAGGAATTACAACAAGTAAAAGTGAAGAGAGGAGCACTTAATTCTTTATACCGGTTTTTACTTATCATCGGATTTTGCTTTATTGACACGATCAAGAGAAAGTAAAACTTGTGTCTTCATACAACAAATTCACCCTGAATACACTGGCGCTTCCAGATTTTAGATGCATGTAATATGTGAAGAGAAAATGAAGAATATGTCTCAAATGTTGCATCCGTACTTGACTAAGCCTGAAAGGAAGTCAATCTTCCTTAATTCTTTGTTGTTTATTAATTCACTGAGATTATCATATCACTCAAATAAACCTCTGATATCTCTTTCGTATGAAAATATTCATAAAATAAAATTAGAAACAATATTCTGAAACAACCTGATTAAAGCTTAGGCTGAGTTGAAGAGTGCGAAGTCTGTCCACAGAGTACAACTTCTTTGCTGGACTGAATTCCCCGCGGCCCGCCTAGATCTTAGTTAACGATGCCAGATGCATCCATCTGATTATTATTATTATTTTTTTTGTTATTAGATATGTCCAGACATACTACAGTGGTACCTCGAGACACGAAAGGCTCAACTTCCAAAAAACTCAAGATACGAAAGCAAATACGAAAAGTTTTACAGCTCTACATACGAAAATTGTTCAAGATACGAAAGGATGTTGCTGTAAAGTCCAAGATTCGCCCGGACCACCGATAACAATTTTGAAACTCGTGCGCCGCCAACTGAGTAGACTCGCCACCATCCTCCTGCTCTCCCATTGGTTCCTGATGCTAGTCACCGCCATGAGATCCTTCTCTCCTATTAGTCAGCACCCCTCCCATGATGCATCTACATAGCGGTGTGCTTCTTCGGCCCCTGCATGGCATCATCTGTATCGTACGCACGCGGTATTCGTTCGTTCTAACGATTTCGTTTATCAACATACATTCGTTAGTGATTTCATTGTAGTATACTTTATCGTGTTGTGTGAGAACTTTACTACTACATACGTATATGTACTACATAACATAATTACATACAGCATATATGTAGTCATGGGTCCCAAGAAAGTTGAAATTCACGGAAAGAAGAGGATGCTTTCTTTGGAGACGAAGATGGAGATAATTAAAAAGTATGAAGCTGGTATGCGATTGAATGTGATCGCCAAGGAATACGGCCGAAATCCGTCGACAATAAGCACCATCCTTAAGCAGAAGGATGTCATCAAAGCAGCTACACCTTCCAAGGGCGTCACTATTTTGTCCAGCAAGAGGACCCACGTGCACGATGAAATGGAAAGGCTTCTTCTTGTCTGGATAAAGATAAAGAAATCGCTGGCGATACGATAACAGAGACGGTAATCTCCCACAAGGCCTGCGCTATTTTCGGCAATTTGATTGCCCAGGTTGAAGATGACGGAGGAGAAGGGACATCAACGCCAACCCCAGACTTCAAGGCTTCGCATGGGTGGTTCGAGAAATTCTGTAAACAGACTGGCATCCATTCGGTGGTGCGGCATGGGGAGGCGGCCAGCTCGGACACGAAAGCGGCCGAAGCCTTTAAAAAGACGTTCAACGAGAAGATGACCAAGGAAGGCTACAGTTCTCAGCAAGTCTTCAACTGTGATGAGACTGGCCTTTTTTGGAAAAAAATGCCTCGTTGGACACACATCACGCAGGAAGAGAAGAAGCTACCCGGGCATGAGCCTATGAAAGACAGGCTTACACTCGCACTTTGTTCCAACGCCAGTGGGGATTGCAAGGTGAAGCCCCTACTTGTCTATCATTCCGAGACTCCTCGAGCCTTCAAGGCCCACAAAATGCTAAAAGAGAAGCTTCCAGTGATGTGGAGGGCTAATGGGAAAGCCTGGGTAATGAGGCTTTTGTTCACCGAGTGGGTAAATCTCTGTTTCGGCCCGACAGTGAAGAAATTCTTGGAAGAGAAGCGCCTCACTCTGAAATGCCTGCTGGTGTTGGACAATGCCCCTGCTCACCCTCCTGGCCTCGAGGAAGATATCCTAGCAGAGTATTCCTTCATCAAGGTTCTTTATCTTCCGCCTATCACCACCCCTCTCCTCCAGCCCATGGAGTGATATGGAATTTTTATTCTACAATTAATATTAATAATACTTACCTGTATAATTTATCTAGCCCTAAATCCCCAAAAACCGCACCAAAATTTACCACATTGGCAACCCTGTTACCTCCTATTCTGTCCGCCAGTTGGCAACACTGTCGTTGACAGATACAAAACCTTCCCTCAAATCAGTTGTGATAGGCAGATCGTGGGGTAGGATGGGTTGGACTAGATAAATTATACAGGTAAATATTATTAATATTAATTTTAGAATAAAAATTCCATATTAATAAACATTACCTTAATATAATTTATCTAGCCCGATTAACCACATTGAAAAGGAGGAGGGAATCTGAATACAATTTCCCCTTCAGACAGAATAGGAGAAAACAATCAAAGAAATATATATCATAGGCAGTCAAAACTCAACCCAAGGTCTAAGATACTAACAACTCAAAGTCTCCTACCATAATACCGCCAAACTGCGGTAGCACAGGACAAGGAGTAAGTGCATAGTCAGTCCGTCTGTAGTAAAGACAGGTGACCGACCAGGTGACCAGTCAGACGAATCGAGGACAGCAAGGCTGCACCCTGAAGACTATCAAGCACTATTCTTTCCCTGAAGGATGAGTGTCTGGACTGTTTGGGCGATTCAAAGCTAAGCAAACCTTGGGGGTGTATCAACACAACCCAACGTCGCCAGCAACGAATCGGCTCATGAGCAACTCCTAACTCGAGCTTTCTGGTGCCAAGAGAAAGGAGCGCGGAGCAAAAAGGCGATTCAGTCCCGAAGGACGAATGCCTGACAGTCCAACCTGGTCTCATGTTACACGATCATCGGGGGTGTATCAACGCAACCGACTTCGTCAACAAGAAACTCAGGGCTACTAAATGTCGCCTGATCTCGCACGAGTGTCTGACTCCGAGAAAACAGGTGAGACAAAAAGTAGATGGTGAGCGAGTCACCAGATGACAGCAGACGATCCATCAACTAATTCCCTGTCCAGGACAGTGGAAGAAGCAGGAGTCGTCAGGACAAGCGAACCAGTAGCTAGTCCTAGGTCGGCATCGACTCTGGGAGAAGCGTAGTCGCCAGTGCCGACAACCCAGTGGCTGGAACCATTTCACACTGACAATGGAAGCAGCATGAGTTGCCAAGCAGTCAGTCCTTGTCATCAACAACACCTAAATACCAAACTACCTAATTCCCATTATAACTACGTCAAAAACTGCCAGGGGTTATAATACAAAAAACAAAAAATATATACAACAAAACAAAAATTAATGAATAATATAAAGGTAGCAACCAAACGTAAAACAGGAAGACTACCTAATTCTCCTGTCTGACGACCTGTCCTGCCATCACCAACGGGCCCAAAGAACGAAGGTTGCCTAGAACTAGAGAAATATCCCTCAAGTAAAAAGAGGCAAAAACAGAATTAGAACGCCAAGTCGCCGCCTCAAGCACCTTGGCGACTGAGACGTTCTTCATAAAAGCTACTGATGTAGCAACTGCTCTAATACTGTGTGCTCTCAGCGTCTGGTCTTCCCCAGCAGCCAAACCACCAGTTTTAACGATCAGATCTCTGAGAAAAAAGAATACACCATTCTTTGAAATGGGTCTCTTGACATTTCGGGGTGGAACAAACAGATGACGGGGACGACCCTGAATGTTCTTCGTGCGGCGTAAATAGCATGAGAGCGCCCTAACAGGGCAAAGAACTAATTCCTCATTTAAATTACTGACAAAGTCGACCAGCGACTTCAGTACGAAAGACCTGGGAATGGGATTATCAGACGATTCAGTCTTTGCGACAAATTCAGGAAGGTATGACAAAATCATGTCTTGTCCAGATCTGGCAACCAAAAAAGAGAGTGCTTGCAGTTCACCCACCCTCTTGGCTGTAGCCAGCAAGACAAGGAAGAGTGTCTTAGAAGAGAGGTCCCTAAATTTGGCAGAATTCAGAGGCTCAAACGGAGGGAACCTTAAGGCTTGAAGGACTTTGTTAACGTCCCATGTCGGAGCTAACACTGCGGCCTGGGTCGAGATAGGGAAAAAGATTGAAGTAAATCTCTAATGACATAAGATGAAGAGATCTCAGGGAGCCTTGCCTTAAAAACATAGGAAAGCATAGACCTATAACCCTTAATGCACGAAGGTGACAGGGCCCTGCCATGATGTAAATTAACTAAAAACTCTGCTACTTTCGGTAAGGAAGATCTAGAAATTGAATGTCCTTGAGACTTACACCGTCTGTAAACCGACCATTTAGCCTGATAATTTACTCTGGTTGATTGCCGTCTGGCAAAAGCCAACTGTCGCGCCACTCTGGAGGAGAACCCTTCGTGCTTGGAGAACCTCCTGACAGTCTCCAGGCATGAAGATGAAGCATGTGGAGCCTCTGATGGAACCGATGAAAATGGGGTTGTTTGAGAAGATCTGGTCTCTCTGGCAGGCGAATGGGGGGTTCCACCAGTGCTTCCAGAAGGCCAGGAAACCACTCCTTCTGTGGCCAGAAGGGGGCGATCAAGGTGAGATCCAGACGCTTGGTTGCCCTCACTTTGTTGAGGACTGACCTCACCAGAGAGAACGGAGGAAAAGCATAGGCTTGAAGTCCCTCCCAGTCCTGCAAAACAGTCTATCCCAGCACTCTGAGGAGTCTGGTAAGGGGCGAAGAATATCTGGCACCAAAAATTCAGTGGGGTGGCAAACAGATCAACTGTGACAGGCCATTTCTTCCTGAGGCTGTCGAAGACTTCCTGGCAAAGTGTCCATTCCGACCCTTGAACTTCGTTCGGTCTCGACAAGGCGTCTGCTAAGACGTTGTGATGGCCCAGGATAAACTGAGGGACCAACGTAATCCCCCGTCTTCTGCCCAACACAGGATTGATCGGGCTTCTTGAGTGAGAAGATCCGACTGTGTGCCGCCTTGGTTTCTTAAGTACGAGACTGCTGTGGTGTTGTCGACAAAGATCGCGACAACCGACTCCAACAGTTGATCCTGAAATGAAAGAAGGCCTAGGTACACTGCCCTTAGTTCCCTCCAATTTATTGACATGATCCTCTCCTCCTCTAACCAAAGGCCCGAAGCGGCTTCGGAGCCCAGGTGTGCGCCCCAACCTTGATCCGAGGCATCTGCCCAAAACATTAGGTCCGGAGGAACTGAAAGAAGAGATGTCCCTGACTTGAGGCGGTGAACTTGCATCCACCAACGGAGATCCTTCTGACATTGTGGAGAAGAGGCGACTATCGTGTCCTCGGACACGAAATCCCATGACTGGCGAAGTGTCCACTGAAGGGACCTCATTCTGAGACGACCTCCGGGAACCAGTTGGATGAGGGATGACAAATGGCCCAGGAGAGACCTCCAAAGAGAAACTGGCTGCGTTACAGAGGACAAAAATTCTTCGATCAGACTCAGAAGCTTGTCTATCTGTTTCTGAGCGGGAGAAGCCCTCAAAATCTGTGAATTCAAAACAATCCCCAGATAAGTCATGATCTGGCAAGGGATTAGAGTGGACTTGTCGAAGTTGACACGAATGCCCAACTCGACACAAAGAGACAGAACTATCTCCCTCGACCGGAGACATTTCTCTAGAGATTCGGCCTGGACTAGCCAATCGTCCAGATACCGAAGCATCCTTACATTTAACTGATGCAGAATAGCTGAAACAGGAGCCATCACCCGAGAAAAGACCTGTGGAGCAGTGGTGAGGCCGAAACAAAGGGTCTTGAACTGGAAAACTCCCGAGTCCATGAAAAACCGAAGGTAAGGTCTGCTTCTTGGATGGATGGGGATTTGCAGATAAGCATCCTGCAGATCGATGGAAATCATCCAGTCCCCCCTCCTGACGGATGAAAGAAGAGTCTGGACCGTCTCCATCCTGAACTTGGACTTTAGAATGAACTTGTTCAAGACCGAAAGATCTATGATGGGGCGCCAGGCACCCGAGGCCTTTAGAACTACAAACATCTGAGAGTAAAACCCGGGAGAAGGAGGAGCTCGCTCTATGGCATCCTTCTCCAAGAGGGCCGAAAGCTCCTTCTCCAAGGCTTGACCCCTGATTGAGTGAGGGGAATAACTGCTGAACTTGAGAGGATGATTGGAAAGTGGAGGTCTGGAAACAAAAGGGATCTCGTAACCTTCCTTCAGGACCTCCACCACCCAAGCATTCACCGCACTCCCTTGCCAAGCTGACCAATGGCAGGAGAGACAAGCTCCTACTGCGGTCTCCAGGCGAGGTGATGACTCCTACTTCCGAAAATTCTTACGCAGAGACGAAGAAGAAGAAGAAGAAGAAGGTCCTCCTGGAGGTTGAGCTCTTTCTCTGCCCTTAGAGCCACGCCAAGAACCTCTCCCGCGTTTCAAAGGGTGAGCACCAGAGGATGAAGTAGAGGCACCAGCAACCTGAGATGTACTCTGGAAAAAAGAGCCAGGAGGAGGTTGTTGGGCTGGAGCAGAAGGTACAGATCTGGTCCTAAACTTACGCTTACTCCTTGAAGGAACGGGAGGAAGACCAGAGGAAAAAGCTCTTGATAAGGCCCAGTGAGCTTGGGAAGAGGCATCACCTTGGTGTTCCTTCAAAACCTCAGAAAGCACAGACATATCGAAAAGGAAATCACCAAAAGGAGAAGAGGACAACAGACAGGTTCTCTGAATCTCCGATACAGAGGAGGGTAACTGCGACAAATACAGGTTACGCCTTAGAGAAACAAGAAAGGCCTGCATTGAAGCAGCAAGCTCGTTCTGATGTACAGAAGCGATTGAAATGGATGAGCAGAATTTCTCAAAAAGAGGAGCATCAGGAGGAACAAACCCGGAGTCCTTGATATACATTTAAAGCCCTCCGAGGACCCACATATTGAAGGATTGAGCTCCTTGTAAGGAGCTCATAACAGACTCCATAGCAATAAAATCTTCAATTGAGACAGAGACCGAAGCCTTAGAAGGCAAGGGTTGACTTGAAAGTCGGACAAAATCAGGATTTGGCTAGGGGGGTCGAGAGAATGAAGAATCATCCGCCACCTGATAAACTCCTCTCCAGTGTCGTAGAAGAGAAGAGAGCTTCCTCTTCCCTTCCCCGATCACCTTCAAAAGTTTAGCGGCAATGTCCGCCCTCCCTCTCGCGAACCTCTGGGCAAAGGGAAAACGTAAAAGTTCCCGTGACCGGGAAGGACCGTCAAGAAAAATCCCTTCTGTAATACAACGAGGCAGAGGCTGCTTCTGCTCTTTAGGCCTCGCCTGAGGAAGAAAACTCAAAATTAAATCAAAAAGTTTCTTGAATTCTACATCATAACATCCATTCGAGGGAACATCAATATCACACGAATCCGCGTCATCATCATCATCATCGTCAGATCCTAACTTAGAAACTTCCCCTGAAGTAAAATCCTGACGACTAGCTATCTTAGGCCTGACACTAATATCCCTCCCCCCTTCTCCTAAATAAGCACCCTTTGGCACTGTTACGGGACTAACAGGGGACACGTTGGGTAAAGATTCGTTAGGCACCTGCCCGGACCGGATCCCCCCTAGGCCTTCGCCACGACGGGGTTCACAAGCCGGGGTATCTGTCGCACCGTTACCCATGGTGCTGTCGACAGGTACCTGACGAGGAGCTGAAAATGAATCTAAAAGTGTTAGACATTCTAGTAAAGGCTTCTTGAAAATTCTCTGACAGATTGTTAAACTTAGCTGAAATATCTCTATCTAGACTAAGCTGTAATTTCTTAAAATTCTGTTTCCAGGTAGTTTCCATTGCCAAAATCTTTGAATCTATATCAGAAATAACTTCACTAATTACCGGTTGTACCGGGGGCAAAGCATTAATTAATTCGGAATTGGAGTCGTATGATACCGAAACCGAAGAGCCAGAACCATGAGCGCCCAAGTCAAAGAAATTGTTAGATACAGTTCTAGCAATCGATTTCTTTTTCTCCTTAACCGATCTTTTATGCTGCAAGATTGTTTGGCGTTTCATATAAGCAGTCATATCCTCGTCAGACCAGGGCTTACATAAGTCGCAACGATAAGTCAAGTCACAAACCTGTCCACGACAAGAGCTACAAATGTCATGGGGTTCATACTCCCTGCTACTCATCCTTGTCCCACAAGCCGGGCAGTTCCTGATGTTGCTGGCAGAAGGAAGCATCGTATTATCTTGGCAATCCATTATAGAATTGGACAGGTCAGTAGTTCCGGGTCGCGCAAAAGTTCGTAATTTAAGATAAGAACCACAGCAGAAATCAAAGTTAATTCACTATTTTGTGATGTAATGCGTGAGTGGTAATTCACATAAAGTCTCATTTAACAAATAATGAAAGCTTTAAAGGCACAAAAATGTTTAAGGAAATTTATAAAGAGCGGCCGTGATGTAAACAACACGAGCGCTCGTTAACAACTGATTTGAGGGAAGGTTTTATATCTGTCAACGACAGTGTTGCCAACTGGCGGACAGAATAGGAGGTAACAGGGTTGCCAATGTGGTAAATTTTGGTGTGGTTTTTGGGGATTTACGGCTAGATAAATTATAATAAGGTAATGTTTATTAATATCGATCTTTAAGAAGCTGTATATGAAACATCTTTTCAAGAGATGTTTCGACATCACCGATACCACAAACCTCACCTTGCGTGAATTTTGGAAGGAGCATTTCGATATCGTAATATGCATCCGACTCATCGACCAAGCTTGGCAGGAGGTTTCGAGGCGAACCTTGAATTCCCGTGGAGAAACTCTGGCCTGATGCTGTATCTGCCCGAGACTTCAAGGGATTCGACGTGGGCGAAGCTGGTGCTGCAGATTCAGAAACAGTTGACAATCCTGAAACTGTTTTGTAACCAGATCTTGACGAGATGGTTGCACTCAGCAAGTCCATGGGGCTCGTCGTCGACGAGGACGACATCAATGACCTTCTCGAGGAGCACCAAGAGGAGCTTACGACGGATGACCTGAAGGAGTTGGAAGCCATGCAACATAACGTCGTTGTTACGGCCTCTGAGAGGTCCGCTCCAAGTTCGATATTATGATAAACAAAAAAGAATTCAACACCAACAGTTGAAACTGGGGATACGAATATAGAAGGATACACAAACACAACAAAGGTTTATTTACAAGCTTACTAACAAAGATTAATGCAGAATGGTATCTCCTATTTACATAAAAAAGGCAAAATCTTACAATGCGTGAACTGGGGAAACGGTGAGGTAATGAAAGTACTTGCCGGCCAGTTTTGAGACTCAAAGCGATGGCTTCACAAAAGGAGAACTGCAATTGCAGACGACTTCTTGACTCCGTATTGCAGAAAATAATGTCTATTCTTGATACTTGAAAGGCAGGAACTTCTCAAAACCTCTCGCAGAACGTTTTTTCTCTGAAGTCTTGCTCAACGTCGAAATAACTCGGTCGTCCACTCCTGACGACAACTTGACCAGAATTCGACCAAACTTTCGAGTAACTTTTCCTCTCTGATCCTTCATATGTTCCTTCTTCTCTTATCTCTCTTGGATGATCTCTGATCACTGCTGCTGAGCTCTCACTGATCTCTCTGCTGGTCTCTCACTGACTATCTGATCTGTGGCTCTTACTGATGATCTCTCTCCCTCCTTACTTCGTCAGTCGTATTTATAAGGCAATCTGGGGGCGGGGCTACCAGCGAACATCACAGGCTCCCGAGATTACCGGAACTTCTAAGAAGGATCTGGACGAAGTATTACATCAGAAATCGCAACGTTCCTCACGTCACGTCGGCGCCTGTCAAGTTCCACAACACTCCTGCCGATTCTAGAACCATCATGAGAACAGGCACCTCCAACACATGCGCGAATGCCTCCTTGCTGCAGAACTTCTCGAAGATGCGTTTTTCTTTCCTTAAACTCATAATTCTTTGCTATGAAGCGATTACCATTACATGTCCCCACAAAACGAGAAAAAAAATAAAATCAACTGATTTTATTTTTTTCTAAAGAGAAACAAGAATTAAACAGCAGGGGAACAATTCTGCATAAAGCTTTAATCCAGTCAAACATACACGCTTCTCCGCTCACACACTCACTCGTGCAAAAACAGAAAACGGTCATTAGGCTACTCATTCTGAGAAATCTCTAGAGAGGCTATCAGCTAATACATTATCCTTTCCCCTTATATGAACTATATTCAGGTTATAGTCTTGTAATTCTAAACTCAACGCATTAGACGTTTATTCTTGTTCTTAAACCTCTCCAAAAAAACTAATGGATTATGATCAGTATACACAGTTAAAACAGAACTACTACGTGCGTAAATCTCAAAGTGTTGCAAGGCTGTAACTAAACCAAACAATTCCTTTTCAATAGTGGAATAGTTCTGTTGCGCTTTATTCAGTTTCTTTGAATAATAGGCAACTTGTTGAAGGCTTCCATGCACGCGACATCAAACACAAAACTGCGTCCTTCTTAAACAGATTAGTTATGGGAGCGCTTATTTCCGAGAAATTTGGTACGAATCTACGGAAATACGAAACCATTCCGAGAAATCTCATGGCCTGTTTTTTAGTAGTTGGGATTGGGAAATTCACGATAGCTTCTATGTTCCGATCCTTAAGACAAATTTTACCAAGACCTGCCTTATGTCCTAGATAAGTAATAAAGGCTTTCCCAAATTCGCATTTCCTTAGATTAAGAACGAGATTCACTTTGGTAAGGGCCTCCAAGACTCTTGCCAAAGTCCTTACATGATCCTCCCAAGTCTCTGAAAATATCACAAATTCATCTAAGTACACGACACAGTTGTTGATGCCATTTAAAACTTTATTCATTAACCTTTGGAAGGTACTGGCTGCGTTCTTCAAGCCAAAAGCCATAACTTTGGGCTCGAAACTACCAAATGACGTTATAAAGGCGGAAATTTTCCAGACTTGTTCACATAAAGGTACTTGCCAATAATCTTTAGCCAAATCGAGCTTCGAGATGAACTTGGAATTTCCGATTCTATCTAAGCAATCGTCAATCCTGGGTAAGGGAAAATTACTTTGCTTCGTTACACTGTTTACCTTCTGGAAATCAATGCACAATCTATCTGATCCATCTTCCTTTTTCACCAGAACTACCAGGGAACTCCATTCACTCTCGCTAGGTACTATCAAATCATTATCTAGCATGTAACTAATTTCCTCCCTCACAGATTCTGCATTTTCTGGGCTCAGACGATATGGACTTTGCCTAATGGGTTTCGTGTCCTGCAACTCAATACCATGTTCTAAAACATTGGTTAGGCCTAGTTTGTCACTAATAGTTTCCGGATAATTCACTAAAACATTACGTATTTCCCTCACCTTCTCCTTTTCTAAACCCTGATTAAAAACTTAAAAATTCTTAAGCACCTCGGAGTTTTTCCTCAAAACTAATTTCTTTCTGGGACACCATTACTACAGGCACGGAGCGTTCGTTATATTTCTTGAGCAAATTTACATGCAGCCACTTTGCTCTACGTTTACCCATATCTATTGAATAATTCAAATTCCCCCTCTTCTCTAAAATTGAAAAAGGACCTTCGAACTTATACAATAAAGAGGGACCTTCTTTCTGGACTAATACTAAAACTTTATCTCCTACACAGAGATGTCTCTCTTTTGCTCTAAGATCATGTTTCCTTTTAGTTTCCCTTTAACTCTCCCTCTCGTTCTCCTTTGCTAGTTGCCAAGCATCTCTTAAACTGTTTTTATAATACTCTAGATTAGTGATGTAGTCCTCACTACCTTCTTTATTCATTAAGTTACATTTTAACATTTCCAAAGGACCTTTAGCAGTGTGACCGAAAACATGCTCAAAAGGACTAAATCCTGTAGTGTCGTTCGGTGCCAACCTTAAAGCTAACAGTACAAATGGTAACTTTTCTTCGCAGTCGTGTTCAAAGTTCTTACACAATTTCCGTAAACAACTCTTTAACGTTTGATGAAATCTCTCCTCAATGCCTTGTGATTCGGGATGTTAAGGTGTGGAAGTTACGAGTTTAATGCCTAACTCTTTCATTCTATCCTTGAAATATTTGGATAAAAAATTACTACCATTATCACTCTGTATAGTACGAGGCAGACCAAACTTAGAAAAATAATTTAACAATCGTTTAACTATGGTCCTTGCGTTACAGCTTCTTACGGGTACCGCCTTGGGATAGCGAGTTAGTCTATCAATGATTGTCAACACATATATATTCCCTCCCTCCCTTCTAGGCAAAGGTCCAACCATATCAATAACTATGTTCTAAAAAGGTTCGCCTACCGAAGGAATATTACACAACGGAGCTCTGGGAATTACTTGATTCGGTTTCCCGGCAATTTGGCATTCATGACAGCTTAAAACATACCTCTTTATGTCATTTTTCATTTTAGGCCAAAAGTACGCCCTACTTGAAAGTTTTATTTACTCCTAAATGTCCTTGCTCATCATGTGTTAACTTCAAAACTAGTTCACGAAACTTCCTAGGAACCACTAATTGTTCGGTGATTTCCCCTTTACTACCTGACTTAGGTCGAACATAAAGACACAAAACTTCGTCCTTTAAACAAAAAGTTTCCTTACACACATCATCGAGATCATCATTCAGCTCACATTCAAAAATTCTGGTTAGTGTCTCATCCTCTCTCTGCAACTTGACTAGCTCATCCTTATTCACGAGGTTAGTGCCTAATTCATCACCGTAACTAGTACAAGATACCGGTACATTTACTACGTTACCCTCGACAGCTACACCTTCCGTTTGGCTATCACTGTCAACAATAGTCAGTTTTTTCAGCCACACTCATGTCAAAATCAACCTCACCACCTCTATCACACTCGTTCGAATCCACGAACTCACTCTCGTTTGAATCCACCAACTCACACTCGTTCGAATCCACAAACAAATTATGACCGCAGTCTACATCTGTATCTAAACCCGACCTAGTTACTACCATTTCAGGCACTGAAAGTAAATTAGTGATAATTTTAGAGATACGGCCCTAAGAGAAATTGCAAATTAGTGAAATTTTCTGTGGACATGTTTTCAACAATGTCGTTCCGGCTTACGACGATTTTCATGTTACAACGCGTCTTAAGAACGGAAACCCCGTCGTAACCCGGGGACTGCCTGTAGTCACTTTTACTCGCATTGCTATTACTAGAACTGAAACCTTTACTGTTTTGTACTCTACCAGACGAAGGATCATTTCGTTTCTTACTAAAACTCAAATCATAAGTTAGACTACTTTCGTCAGCTAACCTAGATGCTCCTGCAAAAGATACATTCTCGCCTATCTTCTATATAAAGGTTAATCTCAGGGGATACGTTATCTTTGAAGTTTTCTAACAACACTAAGTTCTTCAAACCATCAAAATCATCAATTTTAGCAGAAGTTAACCAATCAAAAAACAGCCTTTCTAACTTCTTAGCGTATTCTACATACGTAATATTTTCGTCCTTTTCCAAACTTCTAAATTTCTTACGGTACACCTCCGGTACTAACCTGTACATGCTAAGAACAGTTTCTTTCACAATATCATAACATCACATTCCCCCTTAGACATGCAACTATACACAGTAAGCGCCCTACTACTCAAAATTGACTGTAAATATAAAGTCCACATTTCTTTAGGAGAACCTACTCTTTCCATTAACTCCTCAAAACGCATGAAATATTTAGTTACATCTTCCTCATCAAACTTTGGTACTAATTTCAGCACTGCACCATGCCTAACCTATCCGCCTCGTTTTCCTTCTCGCCTGTTCGACTGTTACGAGTACTTTCCCTTAACCGAGCAATTTCCAACTCATGCATACGTTCTCTCTCTCTTTCTTCCTGCTGCATTACCAACATTTCTCTCTCTTGCTGCATTTTAATTACTTCTCTCTCAGCCGCTCTTTCATCTCTCTCATACTTTTCTCTTTCTTTCTTTTCGACATACTCACGGAGATCATTCCCCTCTAGACCTAGAAGCTTACCCGACTCAATAAACTCTTTCAGCATCTCACTCATTCTGGCTCTTTCTATATTCTCCCTGTTTCAAACTGTTAAGTGCTGAATATTACTGGCCAAGGTCGCCACAAAATGTTACGGCCCGTGAGAGGTCCGCTCCAAGTTCGATATTATGATAAACAAAAAAGAATTCAACACAAAGGTTTATTTACAAGCTTACTAACAAAGATAAATGCAGAATGGTATCTCCTATTTACATAAAAAAGGCAAAATCTTACAATGCGTGAACTGGGGAAACGGTGGGGTAATGAAAGTACTTGCCGGCCAGTTTTGAGACTCAAAGCGATGGCTTCACAAAAGGAGAACTGCAATTGCAGACGACTTCTTGACTCCGTATTGCAGAAAATAATGTCTATTCTTGATACTCGAAGGGCAGGAACTTCTCAAAACCTCTCGCAGAACGTTTTTTCTCTGAAGTCTTGCTCAACGTCGAAATAACTTGGTCGTCCACTCCTGACGACGAAATGACCAGAATTCGACCAAACTTAGAGTAACTTTTCCTCTCTGATCTTTCATATGCTCCTTCTTCTCCTATCTCTCTCGGATGATCTCTAATCTCTGCTGCTGAGCTCTCACTGATCTCTCTGCTGGTCTCTCACTGATTATCTGATCTGTGACTCTTACTGATGATCTCTCTCCCTCCAACTTCGTCAGTCGTATTTATAAGGCAATCTGGGGGCGGGGCTACCAGCGAACGTCACAGGCTCCCGAGATTACCGGAACTTCTTAGAAGGATCTGGACGAAGTATTACATCAGAAATCGCAACGTTCCTCACGTCACGTTGGCGCCTGTCAAGTTCCACAACACTCCTGCCGATTCTAAAACCATTATGAGAACAGGCACCTCCAACACATGCGCGAATGCCTCCTTGCTGCAGAACTTCTCAAAGATGCATTTTCCTTTCCTTTAACTCATAATTCTTTGCTATGAAGCAATTACCATTACAGTCATTCAAGAGGAGTTCTCTAGCAGCAGTGAGGAGGAGGACGACAACTCTGACAACGGCAGAAATTAAGGATGCTCTAGCTGCTTTTCATAAGGTACAATCATTCGTAGAAAAGAGACACCCCGAAAAGGCTTACACAGTTCGATAACGTTTGCCTGAGTCGTTTCAGGAACATTGTCAAAAGTAGGCAGAAGCAATCTTCCTTGGATAGGTATTTTTTCAAGAGGCCTTTAATAGGAGTAGTAAGCAAAAAGGAAGAACCAAGTGATAATAAAAAACATTAAGTTGAAAGTGGTGAAGAAGTTGAAATTTTGTATTAAAAAAAAAAAAAGAAAAAAAAAAAAAAAAAATATGTAAAGTATAAAAAAGTAAAAAGAAATCTAAAAGAAAAAAAAAAAGGCAAAAACATTTTTTTTTTTAATTTTAAGTTTTTTGTGAAGTTAAATGTTACAGTTTGGTTAATGTGTTTCATAAAGTTTAGTTTATGTTTTCCTTACATTTTTTTATGTGTTTCGTAAAGTTAAGTGTACGTACGTATCTGCCATTTGTCCTCCTCCTCTGTCGCCACTTTCGGAGATAGCCTCACTCGAAAGGTAAGCTTCCACATTTTACTACGTATGGTACGTACAGTATTTCTTGTATACCATGTACACTAATACACTTTATTTACAGGTATATTAGCAGTACGCATTAAGTTAGGTATTGAATGGTCCAAATTGTTGTAGTATTTCATTGTTTATAGGTCAATTTAGCTTTATTATGAAATTTACTGGGGTGTTTTTGGAGGGAGTGGAACGGATTAGCCATTTTACATGTAAAATGCAGTCCAAGATACGAAAAGCTCATGATACGAAGGCCGCCTCGGAACAGATTAATTTCGTATCTCAAGGTACCACTGTATATGATATTGGATTGAAAATGTTTGTCAGTCATAATGGGAATTCTGTGTACAGGCAGTCTGCGGGTTACAGCATGGGTTCCGTTCTTGAGACGTGTTGTAACCCGAAAATTATTGTAAGTCGGACATCATAAAATATCCTAAAAAAACCTGTTTTAATGCTTTGGGTGCATTGAAAACTATGTAAACTGAATTCTTATTGCATTTATCATCCCAAAAACCTTCAAATATTGATTATTTGCATTTCTGGTGTCATATTTCTTGTGCCAGATGAGCGTTGTAGGTGCCGTGACCCTGGAACATGTGTCATAACCATGGAAATAATTTCTGATGAATATAATTGAAAAGCGCCTTAACTTCGAAACGTCGTAAGCCGAACCCATCATAACCCAGGGACTGCCTTATCTAATTACAGAATATCTAATGATATAATATGCAAAATATTGTCGAAACTGCAACCTCTTATATCGCTAATTGGCAACTCAAATCTTTTGCTGAGAGGAACACTCAACGACGCCTTGCAGCTCTCTCATTCAAACTTGAATAATTTATGGATGCAACATAACACGACATATTCTTCATTTTCTCTTCACATATTACACGCATCCAAAATCTGAAAACACCAGCGTATTCAGGGTGAATTTTTTGTATGAAAACACAAGTTTCATTTTATCTTGATCGCGTTAATGATGCAAAATCCAATGCTAAGTAAAAACAGGTATAAAGAATTAAATGCTTCTCTCTTCACTTTTACGCGTTGTAATTCCTTTATGTTTTATCTTATTGATTTCAGGAAAAGATGACTTAGTTGAACAATTAATTCCGAATCCTATGGTATTACCTAAACTTTCCTATCTTGAGCAAAGCGCAAGATAATTGAAGAAATATAAACCCATTGCTTTCTATGCCACAGACGAAAATAATGAGACTGAGCAAGCGGCCTACCTCCCGGTACCAGCCAATCAGAGGCCGCCAAACAAACGTCTCGTAGGCACAAGAATCTACCTTAAATGAATCAACTATACCTTAGTAGTACACAAAATACAGTACTGTACCATCACAACTTGACAAACACTCTAGAGGTCCAGTTATCTGAGAAGTAACAAAGTCTGTTACATAATAGCAAAGCCGTCATTTGAAAGGTTTCTAGATAGTATTTTACAGCTAAACTACAGTTCTTTATGGTTCCTTAACTACACTGACCTATGTTATACACCTAACATTTACATTAAATTACTCATTTAAAATGTACAAATTCTAAATCACAGCCAAGCAAATTCTTATACAGGTATTCTCCTACTTATGATGGGGTTAGGTTCCGAAAAACCCATCGTATGCCAAAAAAATCGTATCTCAAATATAGCCTAGCCTACACTAGGGTAATCAGTACCACCTTTACATATATGGTAGCGTACCCTACACTACACAGTATACTTATACATATACGGCATAGTAATTATTAATTTCAGCTAATTCACTAGGTTCAATGCATATTGGCTCATGATAATTTAGTACTAAGAGAAATTGAATAACATTAACACGTTAGCCTAGTGTATACGATACCAGACTCAGATTTGGACCGATATCGGCATAATTGAGCGATACCTATCAGGGTTCTGATGCCTACATTTAACTATGGAATAAAAACATAACGAATATGCATCTTTTTCCGCGAATCTTTTAAAAATTATACATTACTCTATCCTATTATATTTTATGTATGTATTCTCATATTATGTACTGTATCATAAAATACTAACAAAGCAGTCAATGTTTTGGTTTAGAAATCAGCTGATGGTGAATAAGAGTTTATTTCGTCGTATTTAACTCAATTCAGAGCAAACTGTTTTGCTTCTAGTTAGCATAAAAGAATATCTAGATACTTTACTTATATGAGACAAGGTCATCTTTTCGTTATAAGATGCGTTAATTTTAAGTTGAAATATGAATTTAATACGTCTCGTTAGGAACTAAAATGACAATTTGTCGAAAATTGCATTTTTCCTAACTATACAAACCTGAGGTCCTTTAACAATAGGAAGTAGCTAGCGGCAGCTGGAACGGTCGTAAGCTTCGAACAAGGGGAGAACGGTAGTTAACTGCTTGTCCGATCGTCGGGCGGCTGGGAGGTAAACAAATCACTTTTGCTTTTGGCCCATGCGAAATACGCAGAGTGAGGGGTGGCATGAGGAGGGACTATATGTAAAGGACCTCAGGTTTGTATAGTTAGGAAAAATGCAATTTTCGACAAATTGTCATTTGTTCCGATACGTAATACAAACCATCGGTCCTTTAACAATAGGAAGACTCACTTCTTGGTGGGAGGAATCTGAGTCTTTTGATGAACAGACTGGTGTTCGTCCATCCCTGGAATGCCTCCCTGGTCGTAAGAGCGAGGGAGGGATCCAAGCCTCTGTCCGATTGATCGGGGTGTGCACCGCAGGATCAATGGTCAGACCTCTGGGCCGAGTACTAAGAGAGAGGCAAGCGTATCTCTTCGTACCAGCATTGTAAGAACTTGTTCCTGTACAGGAGCAAATATAAAGTCATGGGTTTGTCTCATGTAGGCATCCACTTCCTCCCCCTTGTAGGAGAAAGTGCTGGATATACGCTCCTATCCCTAGTTAAAGGGATAGGATGGAGCTCGGTCGAGTAGCTTACCTGCATCTGACTCCCTTCCAGCGTGGTGACGACCGTATCCCTCTGCCCACAGGTAGAGGTAGAGAAAGATGGTGAAGAGAAGCCAGTCTCACACTCATTCGCACATTCATTCTCCCAGTCATACCAGGAATCGATGCTGTTCTGCCTGCTCGGGTGCTGGGTAAGCTTACACAACGTGTTGAGCAGCCACCACAGGTCCCAAGGAAAAAGAAAAAGTATCCAAGGACTTGTGGGCAATATCCCGAAGGTAGAAGGACGTGAAGGTGGTCTGGTTGGCCCAGACACCTGCCTTCAGGACCTGCGCCACGGAGAAGTTCTTACGGAACGCTAAGGAGGGTCCGATACCTCTGACTTCGTGGGCTCTCGGTCGGAGCGTACGGATGTCGTCGCTACCATCAGCCTCGTACGCTCTCCTGATCACCTCACGTAGCCAGAAAGAAAGCGTGTTCTTGGAAACTTCTTTCTTGGTAACCCCAGTGCTAACGAAGAGGCGTCGACACTCAGGCCTGAGGTGTCGAGTTCTCTTCAGATAGCGCCATAGCGCCCTCACAGGACAAAGCAGCATCTCATCCGCATCGTTATCGGTGAAGTCCAGAAGGGAGGGGATCGTGAAAGACTCGAACCTGTCGTCAGGGATCGACGGATTCTGAGTCTTGGCTACGAAGTTCGGGACGAAATCGAGCGTCACAGATCCCCAACCTCTGGTGTGTTTAACATCATAAGAAAGACCATGTAGTTCCCCTACTCTCTTCGCCGATGCCAGGGCCAGCAAGAAGAGGGTCTTGAGGGTCAGATCCCTGTCTGACGACTCTCGGAGTGGCTCGAAGGGTCTTCGAGTCAAACTCCTAAGGACGAGAGTCACATCCCACGCAGGGGGCCTGAGTTCCCTGGGTGGGCAAGACCTTTCGAAGCTCCTCATTAGCAAGGAGATCTCGAACGAGTTCGAGATGTCCAGTCCCCTCAGTTTTAGGACGAGAGCCAGGGGGGCTCTATATCCTTTAACTGTGGGTACTGAGAGGAGCTTCTCTCGGCGAAGAAACACGAGGAAATCCGCTACCTGCTGAAGAGTGGCTCTGAGAGGAGACAGACCCTGTCTACGACACCAACCACAGAAGACGGCCCACTTCCCCTGGTACACAGCTGCAGAGGACTGTCGGACGTGTCCAGCCATCTCTGTTGCTGCGCTACGAGAAAAGCCTCTCGTTCGCAAGAGATGGTGGATAACAGCCAGCCGTGAAGTTGAAGGGACTGGACTGCTTGGTGGTACCGTTCTACGTGTGACTGGGCTAGAAGGTTGTGCCAATTGGGTAGCTCTCTCGGTGCGTCCGCAAGAAGAGCCAGCAGGTCCGGATACCAAACGGCTTGAGGTCGTTTGGGAGCCACCAGGATCATTCTGAGATTGGGAGTGACCAGCGCTCAACTGATCACTTTCCGAATCAGACAGAAGGGAGGAAAGGCGTATGCGAAGAGGTTGTCCCAGGGGTGTTGGAGAGCGTCCTCTGCAGCTGCCCATGGGTCCGGCACGGCTGAAAAGAAAACCTGAAGTTTTCTGTTGTGCCGGGTGGCGAACAGGTCTACGACCGGTCGCCCCCACAGGTTGAAGAGCCTTTCCGCCACGTCTTGGTGTAGAGACCATTCGGTCCCTATCACCTGATCCCGACGGCTGAGCTTGTCCGCTACTACATTCCTCTTGCCTGGAATGTAGCGTGCTGACAGCTCTATCGAGTGAGCCGTGGCCCACTCGTGCACCTGCACCGTCAACTGATGAAGCGGAAGAGACACTAGCCCCCCCTGCTTGTTGACATATGCCACTACTGTGGTGTTGTCGCACATCAACACCACTGAGTGTCCCACCAAGCGGTCCTGAAATTCTCGGAGAGCGTTGAACGCCGCCTTGAGTTCCAGGACATTGATGTGAAGGTGCTTTTCGTGATGGTCCCACACACCTGCAGTCAGCAACTCCTCCAGGTGTGCGCCCCATCCCTCGGTCGATGCGTCTGAGAACAGAAGCATCTCCGGGGGGGGGAGTGCGTATGGGCACTCCTCTTAAGAGGTTCTTGTCGTCGAGCCACCAGGCTAGGTCCTGCCTCACCTTGTCCGTGAGAGCCACGGGAAAGTAAGGAGGATCCTTCGCCTGAGACCAACTCTCCCTTAGCCTCCACTGGAGAGACCGCAGGTGAAGACGCCCGTGAGGGACTAACTTCTCGAGTGACGACAGATGGCCGATCACGACTTGCCATTGCTGTGCTGCCTGTTCCTGCCGAGACAGGAACCGGCCGGCTGCCTCCCTGAATTTGCTGATACGCAAGTCTGCGGGAAAGACCTGCCCTGCTACCGTGTCTATCAGCATACCCAGGTACTTCATCTTCTGCTTGGGTTCGAGATCGGACTTCTCGTAGTTTATCACGATCCCCAGATCGCGACAAAACTTGAGGAGTCGATCTCTGTCCTGCAGCAACTGCGAGCGGGAGCTCGCCAGGACCAGCCAATCGTCGAGATACCTCAGAAGACGTATCCCGTGCGAATGGGCCCAAGCTGACACCAGAGTGAACACTCGCGTGAACACCTGTGGGGCGGTTGACAGGACCGAAACAAAAAAAAAAGTGCCCTGAATTGGTACACCGTCCCGTCGAAGATGAAGCGGAGGTACTTTCTGGAGGACTGATGGATGGGTATTTGAAAATACGCGTCCTTCAAGTCCACTGAAAGCATGAAATCGTTCCCCCTGATCGAGTCGAGCACCGAGCGTGCCGACTCCATCGTGAACCGCGTCGTGCGAACGAAGCGGTTCAGGGGAGAGAGGTCTATCACCGGACGCCAGCCCCACGATGCCTTCTCCACTAGGAAGAGGCGGCTGTAAAAACCCAGTGATTGGTCCTCCACGATTTCTACAGCTCGTTTCGCCAGCATGGTCTTGATCTCCTGTCGAAGAGCGTTGTCCTTTGATGATCCCCGGACATAGTTTGTAGGTGGACCGGTTTGGAGATGAGGGGGGGCCGAGACTCGAAGGGTAGTAGATATCCCTCCCGAAGGACGTCTACTATCCAGTTCTCGGCGCCGTAGCGCTGCCAAGTTGCCCAATGGCTCGCTAGGCACCCCCCCACTTCTGGCAGCAGGTGAGGGGGAACGCCGTCCCTAGCGTTTCCCACCTCGTTTCGACTTCTTCCCACCACCTCCTCGGGGAAAGGAGGGCTGGGAGGAGGGCTGGTTACGGCCTCCTTTAGCAGACGTCGAAACAGCAGGAGTCTTCACACGGGGTTTGGACGGTGCAACCGTCTTCGCCGCCGTGGAAGCGCTAGCTAAGCTCTTTGGCTTAGCCGCAGTCGCTCGAGATTGCCCAGTAACCTTCGAGACTGCCTGGTGAACTAAGCGGTCACTGTCATCAGTGCGCCGCCTTTCCACCGCAGCGTCCACCATCTCTCCGGGAAAGAGCTGGGGAACTCCTAATTGGTCCATTGCGAAGCCCGAGTGCCGCCTCACGCCCGGCCCCCTTGGTCACTCGGGTAAGGACTGCGTCCCTATGTCGAAGAACCAAGTTGGCCCACAGGTTAGCAGTCTGATGGGCGAGGTAAGAGATCGCTCTTCCTCCAGACTGGCACAGTCTCCTGAAAGAAGCGTCGTCTTCGAGAGCAGAACTCCCAGAGCCGGCCGCTACTTTGGATATTGTGAGGGACCACAAATCCAGCCAAGAGACTGCCTGGAATGCTGCCATAGCGGTAGATTCCAGGGCAAGTGCCTCCTGCTGCGAGAACCAGAGGTTCTCCGACAGGAGCTGCTGCAGGGACACACCTGGAGTCAGCCTCGCTAACTCCGGGTTAACCTGTTTTGGCAGTATCGGGTCTTCCGAAGGCACGTAAAATCGCCTCTGACGCTGTAGAGGAGGAGGAAGCAGCTTAGAAGACCGTCCGGATTTCAGCGAATCCTCCCGTCCTGAGACGAGATTCTCGACTTGATCCAGGACTGAGTCTGCAAGCTCCGATCGCGGCAACCCCACCATCATTTTGGGTTCCTTCTTAGGACCCCAAAATGACTCGAGCCGGGACGTGGGCTCTGCCGGTGGTAGCGGCGATCCTTCCGCAAGGTCATTATGCTGACGAATCAGCTTAATGACTTCTGCAAAATTCCTCTGTATCTCGGGAGTAACTGCGTCTTGCGGAGTAGGACCGTCCAGTCCCTCCAGCAAGAACAGATCCCGAGATACTCCTCCTTCAGAAGGAGGAACAGCGGCAGACCCCTGACGGTCACCTCCAACTACTTGCGCGTATGTTCTGGTCGGTCCTAGAACCGTGCCTGATCCATACGGCGTCATAGCGGGATCGCGAGCGGCGCACCTCTCGCGATCACTCCTCGGTACCTCGCTCCTCCCGGTGTAGCCCGAGGAGGTTGAAGGTACGGGAGAGGCAGACTGACAACTTCCCCCCTCGCTCGCTGGCAGGAACCAGCGTGCGTGGGGGTGTGCTGCTGATCGTCAACCCGCGGTGGCGATCGAGCAGCAGGCCTAGCCTTGCCGCTCGCCTGGGGCGAGAGGCTCGGCTGAGAACGTTGACGCTGATCTCTAGCGTCAGGCGAGCTGTTGCTGGTTACCGTCTCCGCCCGGTCCCTATGGGAGCGGCGGTCAGGTGACCTGCTAGGCTCTCTGTCGCGGCGAGACCGGCCAGCGTCCTCTCGGCGCGTCGAGCCGCTGGTACCAGCCGTGGCTGGTACCGACGGCCGCGGGGACCCCTTCCTCGCCTCAACCCGTGGCTGGTCAGCGACCGTCAAGTCAACCCGAGCAGCCAGTTGGTCGCTGCGAGAGCGTCCACTGGCCTGGCGAGAGTCGTGTGCACGACTCTCGCCAGTCTTCTGCTCCGCGCCGCGGTCTTGACGGCGAGCGAGCTCGGGCGTCAAAACTTTGGCTGGACGGTCTCCCGTGGAAGAGCGTCCACTCGGTACTTCTCGCGAACGAGAAGCGGCCGAGACGGATCCTGATTTAGCGGCAGAACCGCTAACACCAGGTGAGGACGTACCAGCCGAGGCTGGTACACCTCTGGTCCCCGTCGTCGTCTTCTTTGCAGAGGAAGAGACGGGCCCCGTTCCCGAAGGAACAGGAGGACCAGCAGAAGAGCTCCCCGAATCGCCTGAGCGAGACGGGCCCTTAGAAGATCCCGAAGGAGTCTTCTTAGGGGGGGAGGAGGCAGCCTTCTTCTTCTTCGGCTGGTTAGCCTTAGAAGTCGAAGGGGAAGAGGAGGCAGCAGACGACGAAGAAGACGACGAAGACGACGACGACACCTGCCTCTTCTTCCTCTTCTTCTTCGCCAGGCTCCGCAGGACAGACGTCAGGTCTTCCATCCAGGAGGGAGCCGGGGCAGTTGCCGAAGCAACAGGGCCCGACTGCACCTGTCCGGAAGAACCTGAGACTGTAGCAGCACCACCAACAGCAGGAGCGACAGGAACAGGTCCAGGAACAGCAGGAACAGCAGGTACAGCATCTGAAATAAAAGGAGCAGCAGGGACAGCAACAGGTACGGCAGGCACGGCAGGAACCACAGGAGAGCCAGGCGTCCTGTCGGCAGCTACCGTCATTCTCGGCACTGGCGGCAGGTCTAGGGGGGTACTCTTAGGGCAGCGGAAGTCCGGGGTCGGCAACACAAAGAAACCAGGTGGCGGTGGCACCGTCCTCTTTGGTACGGCAGTAATGGGTTTGTGCACCGCAGCCGTAGGCGTCACCGTCATTACATGCGGCGTGTACACAAGATGCGGCGGCATGTCATATGCTGGTGTTGTTATAGTGGTAGTGGTAGTGGTCACCACACCATGAGTGACCACTGCCGACCCCGCCAACCGCTCAATCAACCCCTGAATACTTGGCACTCCCTGCAGTCCCAGCGACTCCCACACCTGTCCAAGGTCGTCCTTCGCTGGTGGCACATCTGCGGAAGCAACAGTCGGGTTAGTAAGAGGGGTTCCCTCGCGCCTGGGGGGAGAAGAACCCCACCCAGAGCGGACGGAAGACCCCGAATACAACTGGACGTCCGGGTAGCGGGCGCCCTCCTCCACACTCGACGGATCGAGTGAGGAGAAGGACTCCGCTACCCCCCCGCAGGGGAAGGCGCGAAACGTGGGGGCTGACCGGGAGGCAGGAAGGAAGACGAAGTGTCAGTTACCAAAGGAGTCACTGGAGAGCTTTCCGATGACTTCTTTGGAGGCCTAAGTCTCTTCCTGCCCTCGTACAGAACCCACTGCGCCTCGGACCAATTCATACATGTAATACATGGCTCGTTCCGGGAGCATTCTCGCCCCCGGCAACGAGTACAAACCTCATGTGGATCCACGTCCACGAATGATCTAAATCCGCCGCATCTACGCCCCTCCAGCCCGGGACACACTCTACGGGCGACTGGGGGGCGCGGCGAAATCTCCATTTCTTGATCACTCATATTGATTAATGAATAAAGAAATGTACAAGTACTTACAATTCATCCACACTCAACTAAACCAGAAAAGAGGGCTGAATACTCAAAGCAAACGACAAAAGCGGGCAGAGCGATGACGAACACGTCCTATCTCCACACGGCCGAAAGCAAAAGTGATTTGTTTACCTCCCAGCGCGACGATCGGACAAGCAGTTAACTACCGTTCTCCCCTTGTTCGAAGCTTACGACCGTTCCAGCTGCCGCTAGCTACTTCCTATTGTTAAAGGACCGATGGTTTGTATTACGTATCGGAACAATTATGTTTTTTGTTAACAGATTGCTTTGTAGGCATATTTATTGTGTAAGGAAAATGACGTGATTCCGTTTGATTTTCACTTGATTTCTTCATGGTACAAGCTTTATTGTTATTTATTTTTATTAGCGTGAAAAGAGCAGTAAACGGTATTCTTTCAAGACCTGAAGTTTTGATTAAAATGATTCCCTCTCAGCTTTATCTACAGTTGTGTTTGATCGGATAAGTTTACAGGAGTTTTATCTTTGTTACCGATGCACAATAACAGTCATTAGCAGCTTGAAAAATGTTCTCAGATTCAGCTACAACTTTGTTTATATTTAACAGTAAGTTTCTTTGCTGATCTTTGATCTATAGTGAACAAAGTTATTACCTAAAAACATATCAGTCCTATTATACATAACGTCATTTATAACATAACTGCATAATTGTTTACTATCGTATGATGGTTGAAATACAAGCCAAATGTATTTTGTTATCCAATTCGGTTGTACTTAGCAAAATGTTGTTTCTCATTCAGTTGTTCATGGCTGTACACATTTACCAAACGAGTAAAACGTTAAAACAAAACTTTCATAATTCTCTTTTGTTGTTTTTTCTTAACTCATTTAACTAGAAGATGGGATAAAAGAAGGCTATTGTAATTTGGTCTCTCTCTTGCTGCCTGGTTGTATGATGCTGGGCTGCACCCATTACGAGCAAAATTTAATATTGTTGTATCAGCATTAATTGCTAACCACATCGTAAAATCGGATTATCGTAAGACAAATTATCGTAATTCGAACACTACCTGTAAAAATAATGTAACTGATCAGTAGAGAAGCCTGTAAGTTGCAGTCTTGTTAAGCAGAGGTGTTGTGTTACTGTATTTGAGAACAGACCTCATAAATTGCCCTTCATATTGGAAAGGAGGTAAATATGAAGGTAAATGCTTGCACCATTTCATATTTTGGAAAGTTCAAATTCTATAACACAGAAGCAATCCACTCAAATTCTGTAATATGTATTATGATCGATCCAAAACTTAGTACAGAAATTTAATGTGCAAAATATTACACAAACTCATTTTATTTAGTTACTACTATACATACAGAAATTATTTAGCTACTTCCTGAGAAAGATGAGTATCAACATATCACAGATCTTACCATTAATGAATCCTTTATGTTCTTGTAGACATAATCTAACAGAGAATTCTTATAGACACCAATTACTTGCCCATGAATTATACCAGTAGGAGCACCTTTGTTGAGTGCTGTGCAAGGATTATTCTGAAATAAACAAAATATAATATATATAAACTTTTCAGTACAAGATACCTAAATATAAAAGTTAAGCCTTAAGAACCATGGAAAAAAATTTATCTTTTGTGAAATAAGCAAATACCTAAGAATGGACAGGAATATTCTAGTCACTGTCAACACATAATAATACCCTTATGTTCACATCTCCCTTATAAAAAGCAATAATAATATCTAAAACAAGCAGCAATTTTCAAATATAGAGAGTATTTGTAAGGAAGAAGAATAGTTATAAAAATATAGGCTTACCTTACTTCTGACATTAACAACAGCCTATAACTTAAAACCTTTTATTCATCACATAAAATATATGCAAAATTTAAAACCTATGATGGAAATTTACACACTGAGTAATAACTTTAATGGTAGACATGAAAAAACTCTCCAATCACTATATATGCAAATATAAATACTATGTACCTAATTACAAATTTTATAAAATTTCCAGTTTTATGTAATACTTTATTAATTTTACAAGCCCTAGAATGTTTTAGTGGTATACAAAACTGGTTAAACAAAACTTACATCAATCAGAAAAATTAAGTTCTAATGATACCTTTTTATGTTACTGTACACAGATTTAATTCCAAATTTGCAGAAGCCAATGTATTTTATGGTCATAATACTTTTACGCCATAAAACACATCAATAACCATTTTCAATTACACTATATTTTGACATCCAACTAGAAAATAGAAGCTTAAGATTCCTCCACATACATTCATCATGGAAGGGTGAGTGCGCGCATATGCTTCTGTGAGGATCTGGAAACGAGCTTCATCAGGTGTTGTAGGGGGAACTGCGGATGGATTATCCCACGGGTATCTGTAAACAATAAATAATGTAACCATTAAAACAAAAATATTTTTGATAATCTTACATTTAATTATTTTTTATAATAATACATTTAACCCTTTGTGGCTGGATGACAATACATATATATAGTACGTACCGTATATACTCGTATAACACGTGATCTCACATATCGTGCGACCCCCAAATTTTCACCCTTAAAAAATTATTTGATCACATATCACGCGAGTTAAATTTAGAAGACCAAATAACAATAAGCTAACCTCTTTTCCTCCCCTTTATCAATTCCATTTTTTAGTTAAGCTAACCCTTTTTCCTCCATCTCTTTATCTATCCCATTTTCTAGTTAAGTTTAAAAAATAAAAGAGAATGCCAAAAGTATTGTTGGTAATGTTATGCTTGTTTGGAAGACGCATACAGCCAGAAACAGCTGATTTGCTATGAACAACCGAATCCGATAACAAGTCTTTTTGCTTGCATTTCAACCATTGTACAACGGTAAAAAAATACCGTATTTATGTTACAAATTATGTTAAGGAGAATAGGACTGATATACTTTAACATTACTTAATCCTTACTCGATATGGAGAAAAGATCAGCAAGGCATATACGGCTAAATTTAATCTCTAAGTTTTAGCTGAAGTTGAGGAAAGAATGTTGATCCGCTAATGACTATTATCATGCATCAGCAATGTAGATGAAATTCTCACAAACTTCACTCTAGCCCTTAAACGCCGAAGCGGTAAAAAAGAATTGTCTCCCGTGTGCCGGAGGTGTTTCGGAGTGAGCGCGAAAGCGGAAAAATTATTTTTTTCAAAAAAACACACCGTGCTTAGTTTTGAAGATTAAGAGTTCATTTTTGGCTCCTTTTTTGTCATTGGCTGAAGTTTAGTATGCAACCATCAGAAATGAAAAAAAATATCATTATCATATATAAATAATGCGATATATGATAGCGCAAAAACGAAATTTCATACATAATTGTATTCAAATCGCGCTGTGCGCAAAACGGTTAAAGGTAACAAGTTACTTTCTTTTCGTTGTAATGTACACTAAATTTCGATCATTTTGGTATATAACACATTGTAAAACGATAAAAGCAACACAGAGAAAATATTATCACAAAATGATGCATGAATTCATAACGAGCAGACGTAAAAAAATACTTTTTTTAAAAATTCACCATAAATCTAAATATTGTTATAGAGACTTCAAATTTGTTTCAAGATGAAGTTAAATGACGGAATATTACGATACTGTAAGAGTTTTAGCTTACAATTGCAGTTTTTTACTATTTCGGACGAGTTAAAGTTGACCAAATGTCGAAATTTTTTTATAAATTTGTTTTTATATGCAATTATTTAGGAAATTAGGAAAGCTACAACTTTCAAATATTTTTCCTTTTATTCTACATGAAATTGCGCACATTTTCATATATAAAACTCTATGAAATGCCTAATATGAAACGGAGAAAATTTTCCGAGAATGCGATGTACACATTTCGGAGATTTGTGTCGGAGAATCCGTGCGCGGAGGGAAGGAAAGTTTTTTTCATAAATTCACCATAAATCAAAATATTGTGCTAGAGACTTCCAATTTGTTGCAAAATGAAGGTAAATGATTGAATATTACTAAAATATAAGAGTTTTAGCTTACAATTGCGTTTTTCGACCATTTCGGTAGAGTCAAAGTTGACCGAACGTGGTTTTTTTTCTATTTATCGTGATTTATATGCAAATATTTCGAAAATGAGAAAAGCTACAACCTTCAATTATTTTTCGTTGTATTCTACATAAAATTGCGCACATTTTCATATATAAAACTTTATGTAACAGCTAATTTAAAATGTGCAAACATTACCACAATCGCACGTATGATTTTTTCGGAAGAGTTACCGCCCGGACGTAAGGAAAATGTTATTTTTTTCATAAATTCACCATAAATCGAAATATTGTGCTAGAGACTTCCAATTTGTTACAAAAATGAAGGTAAATGATTGAATATTACTAAAATAGAAGAGTTTTACTTACAATTGCGTTTTTCGACCATTTCGGTAGTCAAAATTGACCGAAGGTTGAAAATTTTTCACTTATCATTTTTTATATGAAAATATTTCAAAACTGATAAAAGCTACATCCATGGGTTGTTTTTAGTTGTATTGTGCATGAAATTGCGCACATTTCCATAGATAAAACTTTATGTAACGGCTAATTTTAAAATGGTGCAAACATTACCACAATCGCATGTATGATTTTTTTCGGAAGAGTTACCGCGCGGACGTAAGGAAAAAGTTTTTTCATAAATTCACCATAAATCGAAATATTGTGCTAGAGACTTCCAATTTGTTGCAAAATTAAGGTAAATAGTTGAATATTACTATAATATAAGCGTTTTAGCTTACAATTGCGTTTTTCGACCATTTCGGTAGAGTCAAAGTTGACCGAAGGTTGAAATTTTGGCACTTATCGTTATTCATATGGAAATATTTCAAAACTGATAAAAGTTACAATCATGAGTATTTTTTTGTTGTATTCTAAATGAAATTGCGCACATTTTCATATATACTACTTCATGTAACGGATAATTTAAAATGGTACAAAAATTATGTCAAAGATACAAAATAATTTTTGAGATGTGTCACTGATACTTTTTAGTGCGTTAAGAAAGAAATTTGCGCTTGCGCGCCTGCGTAACGATTGTAAACAAAACAACGCCTTGATCCGTGAACTCTTAGCATCCCCCAAGGCGCGTGATTCAAAAGTTTTCGGCTGGTAGGCCTATAAGTATTTTTCCGCGATTTGTTAAAAACTTTTTGAGTCACGTAAGTACGTCCATTCGGCATACGGGAGACATTTTGACTCGACGTTTAATACGTCCATTCGGCACTTAAGGGCTAGTAACATGAAACTCAACCAAAATAAAAATTTGAGAGAAAAGTGTTTTAATCAAGACTATTGGGCATGAAAACACTCATTTTACTGTTTTCACTATAATAAAAGATAAATATGTAAAGCTTGTAGTATTCTGATGAGATAAAGTGAAAATATCAAACAGAATCCTTTGATTTATGTTTATGCAATAAACATGGTCTTAGCACCATCTACTGATGAAAAAAAACTAAATTTCTTTCATGAATGATACGTATTTAAGTGATATTTACACTTAAAAACACTTCATATAGCAGCATAAAATAACCTTGTCCCATGTAAATAGAGTATCTTGAGAATCATTTGCTCTAACTAGAAGCAAGAAAGTCGCTCTGATTTGAGTTCAATGCAGAAGAACAAACTTACCCCGCAATCGCCCTCAGCTGATTTCCAAACCAACACAATGATTACTATGTTTGTACTTCATAATATAAACAAATAGTACAGTAGTATCTAGCAGTGGCCCAGGTATAAGCCAATCTCCATGCTGGGAGTTCTGCCCCCAATAATGGGGACCCACTCCCCACTCCAAACGTATTGGTAAGCTTCCGGACAAAAGCCAAGAGTCCCATTCCAAAAACCAACGCCCCCTGGATTCTGATGAGCTGGTCCCTGGAGATGGTTCTTCCCTCAAGAGAGCAATGGGAAAATCCCATCACTATCTCTTAAGTACAAACCATATTGGGTGGTAACTCACCACCACAATTCCTACAATTAGCTTCGAATTCATACCCTCTCCAAACCCCAAGCACTCCCAGACTCACCCAACAGGTAAAACTTTGCAAAAGTGGAAATGTCCACGCCAGTTATACCAAAAGTTTTGTAGGCATTCCATCAAGGATCCAGCCTTCGCAAGCATGAAGGCAGAATCCCTTACCCCCTACCACGTGAAAGAACCTACTCGAGGGGAATAAAAATATTAATGAACTATGATGAATAAATAACTAAAAGGAAAAAAAAAATTTTTTAAACGTTTTTGCTGCAGTAGTGATGTTTCATTACCCAATTATGCCTTCATGCCTACACCTAGGTATCTACATATGCAGCAGGATTATATAATTTTTATGTTTTATTCTTAATTTTTCATCTTTTACTATGACGTTTAATTCAAATGTTTCTTCATAGGTTCATTATTTATAAAACAATTGAACTCAAAGTATATATATATATATATATTTTTTTTATATATATATATATATATATATATATATATATATTATATATATATATATATATATATTATATAATATATATACATATATATATATATTATATATATATATATATATATACTATACTCTATATATACATATCTATATATACATATCTATACAGGTACTATCCTACTTACAACCAAGTTTGGTTCCGATCCATTGGTTGTAAGTCGGAATGGATGTAAGTCGAACCTTTGCTATATAATGCCTACTTAGTACAATCATTATTTCAATCTTTTTACCATAATGTACTTTCTACTAATACATTCTAATCATTTATGTAATAGTATATATTACGTACAATCAGGCATTGAGTTACAATGGGGTTAGGTTCTTGCATGCATGTCAGAAGTTGATTCTTAAGTAAATTGGTTGGCAATTAATTCAGTCTACAGCTACAGTTAATACCAAATGATGCTGCAGATAGGGCACGGTAACTCAAAACTGATGCTGCCTGAGTGATGAGAGTTCTCATGTCTGAGTGATGAGAGTTCTCATGAGATGGCACAGTGCCAAGTAAACTCAATGGTCAACTGTCTGAAGTAAGGTTGTAAGTACGAGTGGTCATATGTCGAGTAGGTGTAAGTCGGATAGTACCATGTATCTATCTATATATTATATATATATATATTGATATATATATATAATTATATAATCATAATAATATATATACATATCTATTTACCTTATCTATCTATCTATCTATATATAAATATATTATATCCTTCTATCTATATATAATCTAATAATAAATACTCCATATATATATCCATATATATATATCCATATCTATCTATCTATCTATCTATCTATCTATCTATCTATCTATCTATCTATCTATCTATATATATATATATATATATATATATATATATATATATACATATATATATATATATATATACACACACATATATATATATAACATACATACATGCATACATACATACATACATACATACATACATACATACCATACATACCTATATATATATATATATATATATATATATATATATACTGTATCTATCTATCTATCTATCTATCTATCTATCTATCTATCTATATATACTATATATCTATATATATATATATATATATATTATAATATATATATATATATATATATATATATATATATATATATATATATATATATATATATATAATAATATATATATATAATATATATATTATATATATATATATACATATATACATACATACATACATACATACATACATACATACATCATACATACATACATACTACATACATACATACATACATACATACATAACATACATCATATATATATATATATATATATATATATATATATATATACACAGTAGTACCTCGAGATACAAAAGGCTCTACTTACGAAAAACTCGAGATACGAAAGCCAATGCGAAAAATTTTACTGCTCTACATACGAAAAGTTTTCAAGATACGAAAGGCTGTTGCTTTAAATTCCCGAGATTCGCCCGGACCACTGAGAACAATTTTAAAACTCCCGCGCCGCCAACTGAGTAAACTCACCACCATCCTCCCGCTCTCCCATTGATTCCTGATGCTAGTCACCCCATAAGGTCCTGCTCTCCTATTGGTCAGCCTCTACCCCTTCTGCTTTAAGGGGGCTGGCCGGCTAATGCCGTTTTTTAACGACAGGACTTTGACATTCATACCACTTAATAAGGTGACTTGGGACATCTCCAAACCGCATATGATTTTTGCCTCTGACCTTCGGTTTTGTGACGCCAGGGCAATTTATCCCGAAAATTACCATTTTTCAAATTCTATCTCCTCCCTTGATATTTAATATTAAGACCTGGGATTACTACCATATATAGACCTGATGTCAACCTCCAATCAAATGGAGAGTTTTTTTCTAAAAGTCATTTTTTTGCTAGATATGAATTTTTCAATATGGTAAAAAAATAAACCCTATAAATCACGAGAAAAAAATTTATAAAAAAGACGAAACAAAAATTGGAAAAAATGGCTCTATTTGATTGTTCTATAATGTCTTTCTGAGTTATATACCAAATTCCAATGTTATAGCTTCAAAACTAAGTGAGGAGATAGATTTTGAAGGTCAATAAGTATAGTTTGAGATACGGGCGTTCAAAGTTTTCCTTCGTATTTCTATAAAAGACAATGTTAATAAATATGATTATTATGAATGTATATTTCTTTTTTGTGTATTAATAAACCAAAACTATTTTTATTATCATAATTTAATCATAAATGATGATCCTTTGCTAATATATCGTAGCCTGGGGCACTGCTTGAGGCAAGATGGGGCATCCTTCCTATGTACCCCCATCCTCTCCCCTTCAACCTAACTCGGCTTATTACAGCGAATTTTCTTCTGTATGTTAGCGAGATGTTTGCCTTGTATTTTCCTCTTTGGCATGATGACATTCTTGCCGAAACAAAGATAAACAAACGTAAATGCAAGAGAATGTCAAAGGTGAAACTCGAAGGTGTACTCTCTTTTTACAAAGACAATTTAATAAATCATGATTATTATGAATTTCATATTCCATTTTGGGTATTAAAAAACCAAAACTATGTTATTTATCATAAATGAAGATCTCTTTGCTCAAAGATCGTAGCCTTGGGCACAGTGTGACGTGTGCTGTCAGGCAAGAAGGGGGAGTTACTAGGCAACCCTCCCCTCTCTCTTCACTAACTACGCGTATATTATGATATTCTTGAGCGATTTTTCTTCATCTGTATGTTAGCGAGATGTTTTCCTTGTCTTTTCCTCATTGGCATGATGAACTTCTTGCCGAAACATACATAAACATAAGTAAAAGGAAGCGAATGTCACTAGGTGAAACTCAAACATGTAATCTACTTGAAGTCTATGGTCCAACTGATTCATGATTGAACCAAGTGACCAACCAGATACTAGCTTCAGACGCTTCTGCGAGCCACGGAATCTCTACAGATGCCATTTCTCACAATTTCTTTGCCAATAATTATCAAAATTTACGATAACAGAAGAAATATTGCATTTTCTTTTCATACGGATGAATGTTTTAGGCTTATTGAGTTTATGTTTACTAATTACCCTGTAACTACGAAAGTAAGAGGAATTTTGACGAATATTTCGTATACGTATTCTCAATTCCCATATGAAGCTCCATGAATTTTTTCATGACTTTGCATTTTTCGCCCAATACCACCATATATAGGGGTTCCGGCCGGCCCCCTTAAGTATTCTATTGGTAAAAGGTTGCTGTAAATTGAAAAACTTATTCATGCAATACATTTAATAAAAAAAAACATTAGGTAAAGACAGAATAAAGAATAGAAATTAATGGTTATTATACTGTTTGGTAGTTTCAGTAGTTGAAGAGAGATAATGAAAATTTATGGCTTACTGTGTAAAAGTGATTGCTTGGCGATCGTTCCATACTCGTAAGTGCTGGATGTAAACAGACATTTGGAAGCTTTTTTTTGTTTGTTTATTATAGTTAATGGTTACTTAATAATTATTTGAAATGAGTACATGCAATACATTTAATAAAAAAATTGTGAATTAGATATCATAAAATATAAAATAAATCACTGTCAACAAATACGTAATTTTTAGAATTCTACTTCTTTTTTATTATTACGTTACGTATACGTATGTTTCATTATAGCTGTCAGTAACTCGGTATCTCCATTAGGTAAAGATAGAATAAAGAATAGAAATGAATGGTTATTATACTGTTTGGTGGTTTCATTAGTTGAAGAGAGATACTATTGACAATTTATGGCTTACTGTGTGCTAGGAAAAGTGATTGCTTGGCGCTCGTTCGATTTTCGTAAGACGGGTAAGAGCTGAATGTAAACAATCGATTGGAAGGTTTGTTTTTTGTTTGTTTGTGTATTATAGTTATTGATTAATTAATAATTATTTGAAATGAGTACATACTGATTATTTATACATTTTATTGGCATATTCTAAGCTCTTAGGTTTAGATGTCAGAATCATAGACTAGGCTACAGTAGCAACCGCTAACATAGGCTAGGCTTATTGCTAAGGGATATATGCTAAAGTACTAATATATGCAGTAACAAAAATGGGGTTGAACATTGCATGCAGTTGAATATTACTCAAGTATGTACAGTATTTTGCCTTTTTGGAGTCATATTTCTTCCGTCGTAACCCTAGAACATGTGTTTTAGGCCTAGAGATGTAATATACTGGGTTGTTTTTGGAGGGCTTGGAACGGATTAGGCATTTTACATGTAAAATGTGTTCCAAGATACGAAAATATCATGATACGAAGGCCGTCTCGGAACGGATTAATTTCGTATCTCAAGGTACCACTGTATGTATATATATATATATATATATATATATATATATTTATATATATATATATATATATATATATATATATATACACACACACACACACATATTTATGTTATATAAATAGATACATATATACATATACATATATATATATATATATATATATATATATATATATATATATATATATATATATAGAACTACAAATGTCCTTTAAATATCTAATTCGCTCTACACTCGGAAATTAATCACGGTATGTGATAGACTTATATATATATATATATATATATTTATATTAATATATATATATATATATATTATATATATATATATATATATATATATATATATATATACACACACACACACACACACACACACACAAACACAACACACATATATATATATATATATATATATATATATATATATATATATATATATATATATATAAAGGAGCCCATAAAAAACACCAAAATATAGAGAGAAAAGTAACTATATTCCAGAGACTGCTGTCTCCCTCTTCAGGTAGATTGCCTGTGGATGGACCTCTTGGTATAAATACCACCTTTTCTGTAAACTTTTCTCATTCATCTACCTGAAGAGGGAGACAGCAGTCTCTGAAATATAGTACTTTTCTCTCTATAGTTGGTGTTTTTATGGGCTCCTTTTATTAGATGGAATTCTGTTGTAACAGAACATTTTTACCAGTCACATATATATATATATATATATATATATATATATATATATATATATATATATATAGTGGTACCTCGAGATACGAAATTAATCCGTTCCGAAGCGGCCTTCGTATTATGAGTTTTTCGTATCTTGGAACACATTTTACATGTAAAATGCCTAATCCGTTCCAAGCCCTCCAAAAACACTCTAGTAAATTATATTTCCAGGCCTAAAACACATGTTCTAGGGTTACAACGCCGATCCGACGGAAGAAATATGGCTCCAAAAAGGCAAAATACTGTACATACTTGAATAATATTCAACTGCATGTAATGTTCAACCCCATTTTTACTGCATATATTAGGACTTTAGCATATGTCCCTATGCAATAAGCCTAGCCTATGTTAGCGGTTGCTACTGTAGCCTAGTCTATGATTCTGACATCTAAACCTAAGAGCTAAAAGCTTAGAATATGCCAATAAAATGTATAAATAATCAGTATGTACTCATTTCAAATAATTATTAATTAATCATTAACTATAATACACAAACAAATAAAAAACAAACCTACCAATCGATTGTTTACATTCGGCTCTTACCCGTCTTACGAGTATCGAACGAGCGCCAAAGCAATCATTTTTCCTAGCACACAGTAAGCCATAAATTGTCATTATTATTTCTCTTCAACTAATGAAACTACCAAACAGTATAATAACCATTCATTTCTATTCTTTATTCTATCTTTACCTAATGGAGATACTGAGTTACTGACAGCTATAATGAAACATACGTATACGTAACATAATAATAAAACAGAAGAAGAATTCTAAAAAATACGTATTTGTTGGCAGTCTGATTTATTTTATATTTTATAATATCTAATTCACAATTTTATTATTAAATGTATTGCATGTACTCATTTCAAATAATTATTAAGTAACCATTACCTATAATAAACAAACAAACAAAAAAAGCTTCCAAACGTCTGTTTACATCCAGCACTTACGAGTATCGAACGATCGACAAGCAATCACTTTACACAGTAAGCCATAAATTTTCATTATCTCTCTTCAACTACTGAAACTACCAAACAGTATAATAACTATTCATTTCTATTCTTTATTCTATCTTTACCTAATGTTTTTTTTTTTATTAAATGTATTGCATGAATAAGTTTTTCAATTTACAGCATCCTTTTACCAATAGAATACTTAAAGCACAAGGGGTAGATGCTGACCAATAGGAGAGCAGGACCTTATGGGGTGACTAGCATCAGGAACCAATGGGAGAGCGGGAGGATGGTGGCGAGTTTACTCGGTTGGCGGCGCGGGAGTTTTAAAATTGTTCTCGGGGGTCCGGGCGAATCTCGGGACTTTATAGCAACAACCTTTCGTATCTTGAAAACTTTTTGTATGTAGAGCAGTAAAATTTTTCGCATTGGCTTTTGTATCTCAAGTTTTTCGTAAGTAGAGCCTTTTGTATCTCGAGGTACTACTGTATATATATACGTATATATAGACATAGGTATCGCAGCTACAACAGACATCCTGGCCCCAGAGAGAGAGAGAGAGAGAGAGAGGAGAGGAGAGAGGGAGAAGAGAAGAGAGGCGAGAGAGAGAGAGAGAGAGAGAGAGAGAGAGAGAGAGAGAGAATTTTCCAGTATATCCTTAGACTACAAAGTCGGCTGCACTTATTAGACACCCACTAAGATACTAACACTTGCCCCCCCCCCCCCCCCCCCCCTGCCCCCCCCCCCCCCCCCCCCCCCCGCCCCACCCCCCCTACTGTCAGGTTTTCTTGACATTTGTGACAGACTCGGCCTCCCTTCTGTTTCCAAGGCTCTGGCAAAAAGATGAGGGATGATATATATTCATTTAAAATTTTAAATAACTTATTAATCCTTAAACGCCTATTGGACGTATTAAACATCGACGAAAATTGTCTGTTGGGTGCTTAACCCATTAACGCCGAAAGGGTATAATAACAATTGTCTCCTGTATGCCGAGGGGATCTTGGAGTGAGCGCCGAAGTGTAAAAATGTTTTTTTTCAAAAAATCACAGCGCGCTTAGTTTTCAAGATTAAGAGTTCATTTTTGGCTCCTTTGTTTTGTCATTTCCTGAAGTTTAGTATGCAACCATCAAAAATGAAAAAAATATCATTATCATATATAAATAATGCGATATATGATAGTGCAAAAACGAAATTTCATATATAATTGTATTCAAAACGCACTGTGAGCAAAACGGTTAAAGCTGACGAGTTAATTTTTTTTCGTTGTATTGTACACTAAAATGCAATCATTTTGGTATATAACACATTGTAAAACGATCAAGGCAACACAGAGAAAATATTATCACAAAATGATGCATGAATTCATAACGAGCGGACGTAAAAAAATGTTTTTTTCAAAAATTCACCATATATCTAAATATTGTTCTAGAGACTTCTAATTTTTTTCAAAATGAAGATAAATGATTGAATATTACTATACTGTAAGAGTTTTAGCTTACAATTGCAGTTTTCGACCATTTCGGACGAGTTAAAGTTGACCGAATGTAGAATTTTTTAAATATATTTTTTTATATGCAAATATTTCAAAAATGAGAAAAGCTACAACATTAAACTACTTTTAGTTGTATTCTACATAAAATTGCACACATTTTTATATATAAAACTCTATGAAATGCCTAATATGAAATGGAGCAAATATTACGAGAATGCGACGTACGCATTTCAGAGATTTGCGGCGGAGAATCCGCACACGGAGGGAAGGAAAGTTTTTTTTTTAAATTCACCATAAATCTAAATATTGTGCTAGAGACTTCGAATTTGTTTCAAAATGAAGATAAATGACTGAATATTACTAGACTGTAAGAGTTTTAGCTTACAATTGCGTTTTTCGACCATTTCGGTAGAGTCAAAGTTGACCTAACGTGTTTTTTTTCTATTTATCGAAATTTAGATGCAAATATTTCAAAAATGAGAAAAGCTACAACCTTCAATTATTATTTGTTGTATTCTACATAAAATTGCACACATTTTCATATATAAAACTTATGTAACGGCTTATCTAAAATGGAGCAAACATTACGACAATCGGACGACAAAATTTCTGATTTTTTTCGGAAGAGTTACCGCGCGGACGTAAGGAAAATTTTTTCTTTTCATAAATTCACCATAAATCGAAATATTGTGCTAGAGACTTCTAGTTTGTTGCAAAATAAAGGTAAATGATTGATTACTAGAATATAAGAGTTTTTAGCTTACAATTGCATTTTTCGACCATTTCGGTCGAGTCAAAGTTGACCAAAGGTTGACATTTTGGCACTTATCGTTATTTATATGAAAATATTTCAAAACTGATAAAAGCTACAACCATGGGTTGTTTTTAAATGTATTGTGCATGAAATTGCGCACATTTCCATATATAAAACTTTATGTAACGGTTAATTTAATATGGTGAAAACATTACGACAATCGCACGAGAAAAATGACGTTATTATGATATAACAAAGTTTCATGTATACTTACCTGGCAGGTATATATATATAGCTATATCCTCTGTCGCACTGGCAGAATTTTCAAAACTCGCGACAACCGCTAGATCACTGGTAGTTCAGGTGATCGCCACCCCGTTCCCGTGGCGCTAGCGCTCGGAACCATTCCCATTTTCATCAGATTTTCACTGAACCCTGTCTCCTGAGGGGAGGCGGATGGGAATTTAATTATATATACCAGCCAGGTAAGTATACATGAAACTTTGTTATATCATAATAACGTCATTTTCATGTATGACACTTACCTGTCAGGTATATATATAGCTGATTGACACATCTGGTGGTGGGTCAAAGACAGCAACATCGTCAGAGTTTAAAACTTTAATTAAATTTTAAAATACTCTTAGGTTCCTTACCTGCTAAGGTAGCTGACTTCATAGGTCTGCCTCTTAGCCTGCTAAACCTTATTAGCTTTCAACTAGGATGTGACCTGAGTGTTGAAGAAGCTATCAAAAGGGTCTGACAACTGGACGAGACCAATTCGTTGACAGTAAACCCTAGCCCTCTCTCACCACGGGCATTCATGCTAGGAAATGTTAGTTCACCTGAACCACACACACTCACATTATACCTAACAAAGGCACTCCATAGACTGAAGAGGTAATAAATCCTCTCAGACAAGCATAAAAACACAAAAAACTAATTAAAATCTCCTAGCATGTTAGAAAGTTATGGGGTGGCAACTCCTTTGCCCAATACTGCACCTGAGGATACGTAAGGGCCCAAAGTTTGACAGTTGTCGAACGTTGTTTTGACGTTTCTAAGATAGTGAGAGGCAAAAACTGAGTTAGTCCTCCAAAACGTTGTTTCAATATTATCTTTGAGGGCCATATTTGTCATGGCTCTGCTGGGGTCCTTCACAGAGCACCAAAGTGATTCTGAAGTACCTCTAATACTCCCAATTCTCTCTAGGTAATGGCACAAAGCCCTTACTGGACAGAGAACTCTCTCTTGTTCTTGTCCCACAAGATCTGACAAACCCACAATCTCAAAAGACCTTGGCCAGGGATGAGATGGGTTTTCGTTCTTGGCTAAGAATTCTTCCTGAAAAGAGCATACTGCCTTGTCATGTTTCCAGCCCACATGTCTACTAATAGCTTGTAGTTCACTAACTCTTTTCGCTGTGGCCAAGGCCACCAAAAAGATGGTCTTTTTAGAGACATCTCTTAAAGAAGCCTGACCCATTGGTTCAAACTTCTTAGTTCCCAGAAATTTCAGAACTATATCTAGGTTCCAAGAAGGAGCCCTATAGCAGTGTTCTTTCCTTGTTTCAAAGGACCTTATGAGATCTCTCAGATCCAAATTGTTAGTAATATCTAATCCTCTGTGCCTGAAAACAGAGGCTAAAATACCCCTGTAACCTTTGACTGTCTGCGTACATAATCCTGCTTCCTCCTTCAAATACAGAAGGAAGTCTGCAATTTGGGTCACAGAGGTACTGGAAGAAGAAACCTTTCGACTCTTACACCACTTACGAAAGGACTCTCACTTCGCCTGGTACACCTTGATTGTAGAGGATCTTCTTGCTCTGGCCACAGCTTTGGCCGCTTCCTTAGAAAAACCCCTTGCTCTGACAAGTCTTTCGATAGTCTGAATGCAGTCAGACCCAGAGCGAGGGTGTTCTTGTGATACCTGTTGAAGTGAGGCTGTCTGAGTAGATCTACTCTTGTTGGAAGTGTTCTTGGTGTGTCGACTGCCATTCCAGTACCTCTGTGAACCAATCTTGGGCCAGCCAGTAGGGGGCTATGAGAGTCAGTCTCGTGCCTTGACTCTCCCTGAATTTCTTCATAACTTTTCCTAGAATTTTGAACGGAGGAAAGGCGTACGCATCTAGGCCTGTGCAATCTAGAAGGAAGGCATCCACTGCGACTGCTTGACGGTCTGGGACTGGAGAGCAGTATGTCGGTAGCCTCTTCGTAGTTGCGGTCGCAAATAGGTCCACCACCGGACGACCCCATAAATTCCACAGACTCTGGCATACTTCTAGATGGAGGGTCCACTCTGTAGACAGCAGTTGACCTTCCCTGCTCAACAGGTCTGTTCTCACATTCTTCTCCCCTTGAATGAACCTGGTGATCAGGGTGACGTTCTCCTACTCTGCCCACAGGAGGACTTCTTCCACTAACTTGCACAGTGAAACTGAGTGCGTTCCTCCTTGCTTGCGAATGTATGCCAGAGCTGTGGTATTGTCCGCATTCACCTGCACCACCTTGTTGCGGATCAACGCCTTGAACGCTTTCAAAGCCAAGAAATCGCCATCAGTTCCTTCCTGTTTATATGCCAAGCCGCTTCCTCCTTGCTTCAACGACCTGACACTTCTTGAGGGCCTAGAGTCGCTCCCCAGCCTGGGTCCGAAGCGTCTGAAAACAATACAAGGTCTGGGTTCCTTAGCTGGAGCGACGTCCCCTCCGCTAACTTTCCCGGGGTTAGCCACCATTGTAATTCCTTCTTGATCTTGTAAGGAATCCGAAACAGGAAGGAATCCGGTTGCGATTTTCTTGGCCATACTTCGTTCAGGAAGATTTGTAAAGGTCTCATGCGAAGTCTTCCTAGAGAAACGAACCGCTCTAGCGACGAGAGAGTCCCCAACAAGCTCATCCACTCTCGCGCCGAGCATTGGTCTTTCTCTAGAAAGGCTTGCACTTTCCGAAGGCACTGAACTTGCCTGTCTGGTGACGGAAAAGCCCGAAAAGTCACTGAGGAAATCAGAATCCCCAAATAGATTATCTCCTGTTTGGGGATCAGATTCGGCTTTTCTAAGTTCACCATCAGACCCAATTCGTTTGTTAATTTCAACGTTACTTCTAAGTCCTCCAGACACTGTCATCTTGATTGGGATCTTACAAGCCAGTCGTCTAGGTATAGCGATACCCTGATCCCTAGAAGATGCAGCCACTTCGCCACGTTCGTCATCACTCTCGTGAACACCTGCGGAGCCGTGCAAAGTCCGAAGCAAAGAGCTTTGAACTGAAATACCCTGTTCTGGCTCATAAACCTTAAATACTTTCTGGATCCTGGATGAATGGGGATGTGGAAATATGCTTCTTGAAGGTCCAGGGTAACCATCCAGTCCCCTGGACGTACCGCTGCTAGTACTGATTCGTTTGTTTCCATAGTGAATTTTGTCTTTTCCACAAACAAATTGAGGTGACTTACATCAAGCACTGGCCTCCATCCGCCCGAGGCTTTCACTACCAAGAAAAGCCTGATGTAGAATCCTGGAGACGAGTGGTCCAGAACAGGTTCTATTGCTCCTTTCCTGAGAAGCGGATTTGCTCCTGCAGGTCCTCTTCTTTCTCTGGATCGTGGTAATGGGACCCAAGGTCTCTCGGTGATGTAGAAAGAGGAGGCTTCTTTAGGAAGGGGATCTTGTAACCTTCCCTGGCTATCTTGACGACCCAAGGGTCCGCTCCCTTGTTGTGCCAAACTGCCCAAAAATCCTGGAGTCTGGCACCAACTGATGACTGGAGGACTTGTACATTACTGCTCGTTAGCTGGCTTCGACCCTCTCTTGGGAAAAGCCCTTTTAACTCTAAAGGAGGAGCGAGAAAATGTTTTGCCTCGAAACGGCTGTTGAGGTAGCCTTGACTCCTTCGGAGTCTTCTTAACCCCTTTTGGTGGCAAAAATTTCCTTACAGAAGAAGTCAGCATGTCCTGAGTCGCCTTCTGTGTTAACGATAATGAGATGTCTTTAACCAAATCTGAAGGGAAAAGCTGATTTGATAATGGGGAGAAAATCAACTCTGATTTCTGTGCGTTGGACACGCCTTTCGCTGCAAAAGAGCACAGGAGGGACCTCTTTTTCAACACTCCTGCCGTAAAGAGGGACGCTAATTCGTTCGCCCCATCTCTCAGGGCTTTGTCCATGCAGGACATAATACTGCTTGGCAGTTGAGGAGTGGACGAATCCTTTTCCTCTAATGTGCGAGCCAGCGCTCCCAAGGACCAGTCAAGAAAGTTAAACACTTTGAAAGTCCGGAAATCTCCTTTCAGAAGATGATCCAGCTCTGAGGACGTCCACCAAACCTTGGCCGTGTGCAGAGCATGCCTGCGGGAGCTGTCAACAATGCTGGAAAAGTCCCCCTGGGAGGAGGCAGGAACTCCCAGGCCGAGACTTTCCCCTGTAGCATACCAGACCCCCGACTTCGAGGCCCACTTGGCTGGAGGAAAAGAGAAAGAAGTCTTCCTTGCTTCCCTCTTCTCCTTCAACCAGGTGTCAATCCTTTGAAGGGCTTTCTTAGCAGAAATCGAAAGAGCCATCTTCAGAAATGATGATTTCTTGGGGTTCTTGTTCCTCGAGAACTGCGAAAGGGGGGATAACGTAGCTGAGGGTTGAAACTCCCCTTCGAAGATAGAAAGGAGACAATCAGTCAACTTTTTATAATCAGAAGACGGAGCTTCCATATCTTTCTCCTCTTCAGAAGCTAAGTCCCCAGCGTCTTCTTTGGCTGAAGAAACCTCCTGTAAGCCTACGTCTGTACGCATATCTTCCACTTGTTGATCCAAAACTTGTTTAGCATGAGAATCTTGCATCGTGTCCTGACAAAAATCTTCTCGGAATATTCGGGAAGAAGAAGGGTTAACGTCCTGCCGCCTGCGTCCTGCGTCCATCGCTTGATCTGCGTCTGCCGTACGTCTATGCGGTTTCTTGCGTCCTGCATCCTGCCAAACTGAGCGATCGTCCGTTCTGGCAGTCACCGTGCGTCCTGTTCGAGAAACCGAAGTACTAGGAGGAGGCGGCACACTCCGATCATGCGTCCTCTTGGAAGACTTAACAGGGAGAGACGCGTCCTTACGTCTCGAGGAAGGCTGATCCGCTGCTTCCCAAGACTTAACCAGGTCGGATAATTTTCCTTGCATTTCTTTGATAAAGTCTCTAGACTCCGTCTCCTGACGTATCACATGAGAAGGCGGAGAGTGACGTCCTGAAGCACTTGTCCGACAAGGAGAAAAGACTTGAGGTCTGCATGAAGGCGACGATACAGGAGAGCGGCCCCAGGACGCAGAAGGATAGTCCCTCTCAGGAGAACCGCCTGCCATCGAACGTCTAGCATCCTCCCTTGAACGAAACGTTCTCCTCCTTTTAACAGGAATATCTTCCTCATCCTCACTTGATGAAAAGATCTCGGGGCTACTCCATCTCTCTTGCTCGTAGCCGATTTCGTCCTGAAATGAGGTTGGTCTGTGCGTCCTCTTGAGTGGACGCGATTCATCCGCATAACGCCGATACTTTCCTGACGCCGAACTATCGGAAGACGTAACACACTTCCCAGTGACGCCTTTTCTACGGTGCACTGCTGCAGCCTGGGACGCAACAGGACTGCCTGAAGGGACGATTGATTGCATGGTGACCCCTCTCGCCTCCCTTCGACTGTCGACATGCCTTCTCCCTTGGGTCTGGGAGCTTGGCAGCGGTCTAGGTCTAGGAGCACGAGAGAGACAATCAGCCACCCCCTCCACTACACTGTCACACACATCAAAAACACCCACTTTGTCAGTAAGACGCTGAATCTGTTCGCCCATAGACGCTAGGGCAGCAAAAACTTGTACATAATGAGAGTCCTTCGCATCCTCAGAAACAGCAGCAGGCGCAGGAGAAACCTGAGGAGAAGGTGCTACAACTTCTACTTGGGAAGGCGGTGGAGAAATAGATACTGAATCATTCAAGGCCTTACTAGAAGAGCCTGACCTCTCACTCCGAGACACAGTTCTCCTAACTCGGTCTTTCTCTAATCTCTCCACATATTCCGTGAGAGTCTTCCACTCCTTTTCATTCAAACTCTCACACTCATTACATCTATTGTCCCAAGTACACACACACTCCCTACATTTCTTACACACAGTGTGAGGATCTACCGAAGCTTTCGGTAGTCTCACCTTACATCCTTCTTTCACACATACTCTAAAGGTCACACCAGAATTAGACATTGTAAGAAAAAATCCAAAGCGATTGCCAATGTAACTTTCCAATACGATACCAACGAATTCTCCACAATAGTGAAAAGTCAGCAACGAGTTCGAAATCCTAGCAGTTAACCCTCAACGATGTTGACAGTTCGGCTGGCAGAGAAAATCTGATGAAAATGGGAATGGTTCCGAGCGCTAGCGCCACGAGAACGGGGTGGCAATCACCTGAACTACCAGTGATCTAGCGGTTGCTGCGAGTTTTGAAAATTCTGCCAGTGCGACAGAGGATATAGCTATATCTATACCTGCCAGGTAAGTGTCATACATGAAATTTATTATTTTTTCGGAAGAGTTACCACGTGGACGTAAAGAAAAAGTTTTTTTCATAAATTCACCACAAAATTAAATATTGTGCTAGAGACTTCCAATTTGTTGCATAATTAAGGTAAATGATTGAATATTACTAAAATATAAGAGTTTTAGCCTACAATTGCATTTTTCGACCATTTCAGTAGAGTCAAAGTTGATCGAAGGTTGAAATTTTGGCTCATCGTTATTTATGTGAAAATATTTCAAAACTGATAAAAGCTACAATCATGAGTATTTTTTTGTTGTATTCTACATGAAATTGCGCACATTTTCATATATAATACTCCATGTAATGGCTAATTTAAAATGGTGCAAAAATTATGTCAAAGTGACAAAATAATTTCTGAGATGTGTCACTGATACTTCTTAGTGTGATAAGAAAGAAATTTGTGCTTGCAACAATTGTAAACAAAAAAACGCCTTGATCTGTGAGCTCCCAGCATCCCCCAAGGCGCGTGATTCAAGTTTTTGCCTGGTAGGCCTATAGTATTTTTCCGCGAATTTTTAAAAAAACTTTAATTATCGACGTACCATATGTCCAGTCGGCACCCGACAGACAATTTATGTCGACGTTTAATACGTCCAATCAGCGTTAAAGGGTTAATTGATGTATAATACGTAGACGCAAACATTTTTTTTTTTTAATTGTGGAAAAATAGTTATAGGCCTACTTTACTTGGTGAAAACTTTTGAATCACGCACCTTGAGGGATGCTGGGAATTCCCGAATCAAGCTGTTGTTTTGTTTACAAGCGTTATCCAGGCGCGCATATGCGAATTTCTTTCTTCTCGCACTAAAAAGCATCAGCGAAACATCTCGGAAATTATTTCATCACTTTGACATAATTTTTGCACCATTTTATATTAGCCGTTACATAGAGTTTTATATATTAAAATGTGCACAATTTCATGTCGAATACAACAAAAAACAACCCATGGTTGTAGCTTTTATCAGTTTTGAAATATTTTCATATAAATAACAATAAGTGCCAAAATTTCAACCTTCAGTCAAGTTTGACTCTACCGAAATGGTCAAAAAACGCAATTGTAAGCTAAAACACTTATATTCTAGTAATATTCAATCATTTCCCTTCATTTTACAACAAATTGGAAGTCTCTAGTAATATATTTCGATTTATGGTGAACTTTTGAAAACAAAAATTTCCTTACGTCTGCGCGGTAACTCCTCCGAAAAAATCAGAAATGTTTTTGTCAGATTGTCGTGATGTTTGCACAGTTTTATATTAGCAGTTACATAAAGTTTTATATATGAAAATGTGCGCAATCTCATATAGAATACAACAATAAACAACCCATGGTTGTAGCTTCTATCAGTTTTGAAATACTTACATATAAATAACGATAAGTGCCAAAATTTCAAACTTCAGTCAACTTTGACTTGACCGAAATGGTAAACAAAAAGCAAATGTAAGCTAAATCTCTTACATTCTAGTAATATTCAATCATTTACCTTTATTTTGCAACAAATTGGAAGTCTCTTGCACAATATTTCGATTTATGCCGAAAACATCAGAAATTCTTTTGTCTGATTGTCGTAATGTTTGCACCATTTTATATTAGCCGTTACATAAAGTTTTATATATGAAAATGTGTGCAATTTTATGTAGAATACAACAAAAAACAACCCATGGTTGTAGCTTTTACCAGTTTTGAAATATTTACACATAAATAACGATAAGTGCCAAAATTTCAACCTTCAGTGAACTTTGACTTGACCGAAATGGTAAAAAAACGCAATTGTAAGATAAAACTCTTATATTCTAGTAATATTCAATCATTTACCTTTATTTTGGAACAAATTGGAAGTCTCTAGCACAATATTTCGATTTATGGTGAATTTTTGAAAAAAAAAAAAAAAAACTTTTTCCTTACATCCGCGCTGTAACTCTTCCAAAAAAATCAGAAATTTTTTCGTCAGATTGTCGTAATGTTTGCACCGTTTTATAATAAGCCATTACATAAAGTTTTATTAATGAAAATGTGTGCAATTTCATGTAGAATACAACAAAAAAACAACCCATGGTTGTAGCTTTTATCAGTTTTGAAATATATTCATATAAATAACAATAAGTGCCAAAATTTCAACCTTTGGTCAACTTTGACTCGACCAAAATGGTAAAAAAACGCAATTGTAAGTTAACACTGTTATATTCTAGTAATATTCAATCATTTACCTTTATCTTGCAACAAATTGGAAGTCTCTGGCACAAAATTTCGATTTATGGTAAATTAAAAAAAAAAAAACTTTTTCTTTACGTCCGCGAGGTAACTCTTCCAAAAATAAATCAGAAATTTTTTCGTCAGATTGTCGTAATGTTTGCACCGTTTTATATTAGCCGTTACATAAAGTTTTACTTATGAAAATATATGGAATTTCATGTAGAATACAAAAAAAAAATAACTAATGATTGTAGATTTTATCAGTTTTAAAATATTTTCATATAAATCACGATGTGCCAAAATTTCAACCTTCGGTCAAATTTGACTCGACCAAAATGGTCGAAAACTGCAATTGTAAGCTACAACACTTACAGTCTAGTAATATTCAATCAATTACCTTCATTTTGCAACAAACGGGAAATCTCTAGCACAATATTTTGATTTATGGTGAATTTTTGAAAACAACTTTTTTTTTATGTCAGCACGCTACAAATTCATGCATCATATTGTGATAATATTTTCTCAGTGCTGCTTTGATTGTTTTATAATTTTTTATATACAAAAATCATTGCAATTTAGTGTACAATACAACGAAAAAATAATTAACTCGTTAGCTTTAACCGTTTTGCTCACAGCACGATTTGTATACAATTATATATGATTTATTTTTTTGCGCTGTCATATATTCAAATATTTATATGTGATAATGATATTTTTTTCATTTTTGATGGTTGCATACTAAACTTCAGGCAATGACAAAAAAAGGAGCCAAAATGAACTCTTTATCTTGAAAACTAAGCATGCTGTGATTTTTTAAAAAACTTTTTTTCCGCTTCAGCGCTCACTCCCGAACGCCGCCGGCATACAAGACACTCTTTCAGAAATACCGGCTCAGCGTTTAAGGGTTAATTTAAAACTGAAATCTTACTAATTCACTATATGTAGTATTTTCTTTAATAAAATTATATTTTTGCTGTTTATATTAACATTATCATTCTAAAATTATTTAAACATTTATTTATCATAGAAAAAACATACATCACAGAGAGAGAGAGAGAGAGAGAGAGAGAGAGAGAGAGAGAGAGAGAGAGAGAGAGAGAGAGAGAGAGAGAGAGAGAGAGAGAGAGAGAGAGAATCATTATTTTTATTATTTAATATACTACTCTTATTAACCTTAATAGTACAGTAATAAACAATATTAATGTCTGAAAATTAGTAATAATTTTTGTCATAAAATGTATTTAGTCATGAAAATAACATCAAAATACACTAATTAGTGAATATTTGCTGTCAGAAAAACCTGTGAATGAGCGAGTCCTGCGAATAATTTTTAGGTAAGTTGCACAGAAAACTCTGCAAATAGGTGAGTCTATGAATCTCGAGAATGCGAATATGGGGGTGTATTCACAGTCTTCTCAATTCATAATGAAGTAACAGCACTACAAGGAAATCAAATACAGGTATACTATAATTTTTGCAGAAATATTTACCTCATGAAAACTCCACCAGATTCTAAGGAAAGCGCAACATGTGGGTGGATCTGTTCCATCAATTTGACTGTTGCTTCTGCATATGGATCGCTTATCTCGGCTGCAAACAATGCTCCAACTTCCCTTTCCATTTCACTCGTTTGACTATATCCACACATACCTATAAATGTCAGTTCAGAAGTAAATCAATTAATTATTCACGAACTGTAAACTGATCTTAAAACTATTAAAAAATGCCACTTAAAATTAAATCAACTTTGGATGAAATAATTTTATAGGTAGTAAGCATTAGTCTAAACATATACCACTAACATGTAGTGTATATTCAATGCAGGTTATGTTCTAATTAAACAGTACTCTTCCATAATAATCTCACTGATCTGCATTACATCACATATGCACAATGAATGATGTGATGCTTAATGAATGTTCTGAAAACAAGCATTTACACTCAGATTCCTCTTAAATGAGTGATGCATCTCTAAACAAACTGATAATCATTAGATGATCACTCATTCAATCCTTTCAATGCATACATTAATATTACAAAATTAAGATAGCAAAGTATGACCACATGTAGTCTATTATTAACTTAAGAAACTTTTAGCCTAAAACATTATTGCCAACTGAGTAGAATATGTGAAGCAACAGATTAGCAACTACTATCAGCCCTTCCTAAAAAAACATTCTGTTTCCTGTAGAAATTCTGAAGCTGACATTACGTACTTTAAGTTCCCTGTAACACAGGACTCAATACAGTGGTACCTCAAGATACGAAAGGCTCAACTTACGAAAAACTCGAGATACAAAAGCTGACACGAAAAATTTTACTGCTCTACATACGAAAAGTTTTCAAGATACTAAAGGTTTCTGAAAGTCCGAGATTCGCCCGATAACAATTTTGAAACTCACGCCGCGCGCCGCCATCTTAGTTCTAGTAGACTCGCCACCATCCTCCTGCTCTCCCACTAGTTCCTGATGCTAGCCAAGCCATGAGATCCTTTTCTCCTATTGGACAGCATCCCTCCCATCATGCATCTTACGTGGTGGCGTGCCTTCGCTCGGCCACTTCGCACCCGAAGCTTTATCGTACGCATGCAGCATTCGTTCAGTCCAACGATTTCGTTTAGTATCGTAAATTTGTTAGCGATTTCGTTGTGCTACTTTATCGTGTTGTGAGAACCTAATTAGTATACGTACTACATACGTAACTTAATTACGTACAGTACATATAGTCATGGGTCCCAAGAAAGTTGCTGAAGTTCACAGAAAGAAGAGAATGCTTTCTATGGAGACAAAAATGGAGATAATAAAAAAGTATGAAGCTGGCTTGCGGTTGAGTGTGATCGCTAAGGAATACGGCCGAAATCCATCGACGATAGGCACCATCTTTAAGCAGAAGGAAGCCATCAAAGCAGCTACACCTTCCAAGGGCGTGACTATTTTGTCCAACAAGAGGAGCCATGTGCATAATGAAATGGAAAGGCTGCTTCTTGTATGGATCGAGGACAAAGAAATCGATGGAGATACGATAACCGAGACGGCAATCTGCCAGAAGGCCAGCGCTATTTTCGGCGATTTGATTGCCCAAGCCCAAGACAACGGCAACCCCAGAGTTCAAGGCTTCTCATGGGTGGTTCGAAAAATTCCGTAAATGGACTGGCATCATTTCGGTGGTGAAGAAATTGAAATTACGTAAAGTATAAAAAAGTAAAAAGAAATGTAAAAATCAAAAAAAGACAAAATAAATTTTATTTTAAGTTTTTTGTAAAGTTTAGTGTTACAGTTTTGTTAATGTGTTTTGTAAAGTTTAGTTTGTTTTTCTGATATTTTTTTATGTGTTTCGTAAAGTTAAGTGTACGTATCTGCCGTTTGTCGTCCTCCTCCTCTGCCGCCACTTTCGGAGATAGCCTCACTCGAAAGGTAAGCTTCCACATTTTACGTTACAGTAATAATATTTCTTGTACACTAATATACACTTTATTTACAGGTTTTGCATTTTTATTATTAAGTTACATATTGAATGGTCCAAATTGTTGTAATATTTCATTGTTTATAGGTCAATTTACCTTTATTATGAAATTTACTGGGGTGTTTTTGGAGGGCTTGGAACGGATTAGCCATTTTACATGTAAAATGTGGTCCAAGATACGAAAACCTCATGATACGAAAGGCGCCTCGGAACGGATTAATTTCATATCTCGAGGTACTACTGTAGTTTGGTGCTAATATTAATAATAACCTTTCTCAAAATGTTTTAAGAGATGCACTGTGTGATCTCTATTTATTCAAAGGCCCTGTATTGTCTTGACCATAATGAAGAAAATCCAACTTGTTGGATGGGAACCTCTCATGGAACATCTGGCTATCAGTATAGATGACAGACCCTTCTAGACCCCTTTCACAGTTGCTGATAAGAAAGCATTGCATCAATGGCATGGAATCTGGCAGATGCTTGCAACACTCAAATGAAAGAATAAAGAGAAAGAAAGGTGGCACAACGACTTACATGCGAGTCAATTTAGGCACACTCCAGTCCCAAAAATAGTAAGAAGCTGGAACTTGAACTTCAATCACTCAGCATGTTATCTGTTTCATGGAGAGCTAAAGATTATCTGAAGTAGTTTCAACAAGTGGACTCCTGCCCTGCAAGAAGTCTTACTGCAAGCAAGGTCATGCAATGCCACTGAAGATTGTGTATTGTCAAGGGAAAGCACTTAGTTTGCCATCCCATTGGGTTTGACTTCAAAGGACAAGGAAAACATAATATTAAGAGTGAAGAACCAAAGGACACTATCTGTTTTAAGCAATGTTTTCCTCCAGAAGAGAAAGTTACGCTAAGTTTGCCATCCTGTAATCACAAAGAAAATGACAGCCTTTTAGCACAAGAAAAGACCTTCACTCAACTAAAATGAATACACTACTTATATTGTGGCACATCAACATTATTCTGCTCCATTATATTGCTATCATTCAGTATCAAGCTAATAAATCTGCAAGCTGTTATGTCTCCAAGGAACAAAGATGACTTTTAACCCCAAAGAGGAAAAATACAACAATGTGATAATTATAATCCAAAGAAAGAAATACAATGCCATGATAACCCCAAAGAAGAATAAGGAAGAAAGACAATGTCATGATACCCCCAAGGAAGAATGAGGAAGACAAGGCAGTAATTGCAAAGAGGAGAAAGGAAGAGATTCTGTTAATCGAAAGGATGGAATACATACTACAATTTTTCCTAATCCTCAGTATTCTTTCAATATATCTCTTTTGTATTTTTCTTTTGCAAATAAGATTGTTAACCATGTATTCTTTAGAATACTAAAATGAACAACTCCTGTTTTCATATCTTACCAATTTAATGGACTTTTCAGGCTTGTTCTTCTACTAAGGGAGTTAGGGACTTGTATAAAATACTTATCTTAAAAGTCATCAAGAACTTTTGTACCAACAAGCTATAGCAACTCAATGCGATAGAATGAAGTGAATTCATAAATGCAGTTTATGTCTCATGTGAATTTGAATTTAATGTTATATTTTGTTTACAAATTCATACTTTTTGATTGAGTTATGCTCATCAAATATATTAACATGCTTGCTGAATTAGTTTCTTACTCTGTGAACCTTCTTTAATGCAAATTCTACCATGTAACAAACTGAACTATGATGATTGCTGTATGATGATTGATGGATATACAATAAATCTCTTTCACAGGTCAAAATACAATCAATTTGATATCAGTGACTAGATCTTGGTGCCTCAATGATAAGTTACTGTTCACTTGACAAAGAAAATGTGTTTGCAGAGACAAGCAGTAGTGCATAACTCAAGTAGTACTTTATACTTTATAGCTATTTCAAATAATTTATCCAAACCTTTTCCACAGTACAGTAGCCATTTGTTTTAGTCACCATCAACCTAATCAAGGAAGTATCCTAAAACTATTTGATGCCCTCTAATTGATAACTTATTCATTTTCCTGGACACTCAAGAATTAACCCTTTACTTCATTCTGTCAACAATTGGAAGTGATAAGGTCTTTAGTAGTTTTGAGTCCTTATGACATAAGACATACTAAGTACATGAGCAGTTAGGCTTTTTAGGAACACTGCCCAGCAATGCCCAACTAAGGCAGCAACTTCTTAAGTTACAGGCACTCCACAAGAACATGCCTCCTCCAATGCTCATCATTTCATCATTGCTGGCCTCAAACCACCCAGTGCAAATCCAAAAGAGGTTTTTCAAGCTTCACTAATGGTAGTAGTACCATTAACAACGTTCAACCTGGCTTAATTATGCTGGTGGAAAGTCAAATGAGTGTTCCCTTGCAAAGGGCCTTGAGACTTTCCATACACAAAAAAAAAGTGGTCTCAACAAGTAGCTCACCAGTAGCTCACCAGACTAGTGGATCCAAGGTCCATTCCATCAAGAGGACTTGTCCCCAACGGCTTAGCGCGTCTGCTAATACATTGCTCGTTCCTTGGGTAAACCTGATTATTATCCTGGTATCATCCTGTTCTGCCCAGAAGAGAAAATCTCTTTCTGCCTCCTACAGAGAGAATGATCGAGTCCCTCCTTGCTTCGCTTTGTAAGAGTGCTGCCGTGTTGTCCAATTGGACTACAATCTTGTTCTTTACTTCTTGAGAGAAGACTGAAGGCCTAAATGTCCCACCTATGGTTCTTTCCTATTTATGTGAAAAGACTTCAGCCCTGGGGATCATATCCCTGATGCCTCACTCTTCTCTAAAAGTGCGCCCCTTCCCAGGTCCAACGCATCTGAGAAATTCAGGTCGGGGCTCAACAGAAAAACACACTTTCCTTTGAAAATCTCTCCTAGGAGTTCCACCAGAGAAGGTCCTCCTTTATTTTTTTTTCATCACTGGAAACATGAACGAGTCTGGTAGAAAATTAATTCTGTTCCAGCTCGCCTTCAATAAGAACTGTAGTGGTCTGAGATGTAGTCTGCCCAGGTGTAGGAATTGTTCCATCGATGAAAAAAACCAAGAAGGCTCATCCAATTGTTAGCTGAGCATTCTTCCAGGAAAAGAATCTCCTATACCTTCTTTACACAAGATTCTATCCTTTTGGTGTCGGAAAAACCAAAAAATCCTGACACTATTATTGAATCCTCTGAAAGGGGGTTAACCGAGACTTCTGATGGCTCACTAGAATACCTAATTTTTGTACTAACAAGAGAATTTTTCTAGAGGTCCCCCGGGCACTGACTCTCCAAATTGGCTCTGAGAAGCCAATCATCCATATGCAAAGAGATTCTTATCTCCTGTAGGTGTAGCCACTTTGCAATGGGAGCCATCACTCAGGTGAAAACCTGCAGGCCTGTCGAACACCGAAGCAAAGAGCACGACATTGATACATCCTTCCCTTGAATACAAACCTAAGGTACATCCTTGAAATGGGATGAACGGGTACATGGAAATACGCATCCTCTAGGTCTAAAGACGTCATCCAATCTCCTGGGCAAACGGATAACAGAACTGACTGCTTTGTTTCCACCTTGAATCTTATCATCAAGATGAAGATGTTGAGAGCGTTGAAAGCCAAGATGGACTACAGCCCCCTGATGATTTGGGGGCCACAACAGGCACTTGTAGAAACCTGGAGAATGAGGTCCTGCCCTGGCTCTAATGGCCTCTTTTTTTAAAAGAGAAAACTTCTGCAAGTGCAAAAAACCTTTCTGAACCTTGTGAATAAGCAGTCAATAAGACAGGCGTGTTGACTAAGGGAGGCATTTTCACAAAGGGGATGATATGACCTCTTTTTCAGAACCTTCACTATCCAGGATTCTACTCCCTTCTGCTACACTTCCAAAAACAAAAGAAGTCTGGCTCCAATTTGTGCATGGAGAACTGTCTCCTTACTTGCGAGAAGGACCTTTAGCAGAGGATTTCTTGACTGCTTTTGAGGCAAAGCGGGTACTTCCTGTAAAGCAGGAGAAAGATCTTGGTCTGGACCAAAAGAGCTGTGCCGTCGGAGGAAGAAACTGCTTCGTACTGACAATAGGAGTCTCCTCTGGTCTCTTGGAGGACTGAGCGAGAAGATCCTGAGTACTTTTCTTCTGCAACTCAAAAGCTATGTCGAGGACCGTAGACTGGGGGAAAAGGTGTTTCTTATCCGGCAGAGAATACAACCAAGCCGATCTTTGAGTCGCTGTCTATCCCTTAAGGGCCCCATAAACAATACAACTGGCAGATCAGGTTCCATTCTGTCTCCGGCATCCGCGTTGCCCATGGTCGTTTAGATTCACTTCAGTTTCCTGTAACTGGTAAAGTGAGGATGTGGCCGCTCAGCTCAGTGATGACGCTATAGACTGCACTCTTGCAGCAGAAACTGGAAAGCTCCAGCAAAAAAGGAGAGCCTGAATTGAACTATGTTTTATTTAATGAATTAAAACTTTATTCTGGTGACTGGTTTTAATACCCAAGAATGGACGAGCACACTGACATGGATTATTACATATGGTCTCCCCTCTTAAAGAAAATAAATAAAAAAAATTACTAATTTTCTAAGACAATTTGTATTTTTTATAGCTACAAACCTGAGGTCTTAACAATATGATAATTTCTAGCGCCTAACTGGATCCGGTTAAATCGCATGTGAAAGCAAGGAATCTTGTGAGATCTGGCAACACGTGCGTATATCGGGTGAGAAGCGGTCAAGGACCATGTACCCATGCCACAGTGTTCAGTCTTTCCCAACTCAGGATGTCTTAGGCACACAGAGGGGTGGCTAGAGGTGGGCAGTACAACGTTAAGACCTCATGTTTGTAGCTGTGAAAAATACAAATTGTTTTAGAAAATTTGTCATTTGTTCATATGTGAACAAACCTTCGGTCTTAAAAATAGGATAGACGTATACTTGGAGGGAGGTACAGATATCCTAAACTGACTGGGAGCATACCCACCAGTCCAGCTCCAGAAGAAATAACATCTGGAGAGGGACTGATGCCCATGAGAAGCTAGATACATTGATATCCAACCACACAGACACTGAGCGATGTACATGATATATGGGAGAATCTATAGAGACCTAAAGAGAAACTTTGACTGTCCAGTAACAAACCAACACACCAGGGTTTGTTACCACTCTCTACTCCCCCTTGCCAAGGAGCAGTGAATATGCTACCGAATAGAGGGTTGGTTATTTGCATATCAAGCAACCTACTATCAGTATGACTACCTTACTCACCTGTATCAAACCAGTCCAGCGAATGACGTGTCTATTCTTCAGCCCGCCCGAAGGAAGAAGAAAAGGTACAAGAGAAAGAGAGAGACCAGCCAACTCACTCATTCTCTCATCCACACAATCATCCTAGGTAAGATACAAAAGTGCCCTGTTAAGGGCAATGATGAGTTACACAATCTGCTGGGCAGCCACCACAGGACCCAGGGAAAACGTGTCCATAGATCTGTCTGCAACATCCTAAAGATAGAAAGAGGTGAACGTGGACTGGCGTAACCAAGTACCAGCGCTCAGCACTATGTACAGCCAAGTTCTTTTTGATAGCCAGAGAGGAGCCAATACCCCTAACGTCATGCACTAGCCTGCACAGATGTGGCGGCAGAATCACCAAGAGTCGAGTAAGCCTGGCCGAACAGAAGTCCAACCAAGAAACTGTCTGCAACATGGAGGCTGCCGTAGACTACAAAGCTGAGGCATCCTTCATAGACAAGGACAGAGCCACCGACCTCACCTGCTTCAAAGTCAGCCAGGGCCTTAGACGAATGACATCTGGGTTAAGATGATGCGACAAGAAGTATGCAGAGTTTGTGGGATAGTGCTTCCTATGCCATGTGAGAGGTGGGGGAAGCAACTTGGCAGAGCCTCTAGAGCAAGGTGATCCATCCCGATCTGAAACAGAGGCATTTAACTTATGTAAGACCGACTGGACATGCCACAACAAGGGAAGTTGAAACAATGACTTGGGATCTTGCGTAGCTCCAAGTAGGAAGGAGTGAAAGACAACTCAGCCTGAGTCCTACTCTCCAAATTGTTGAACCCACGAATGAAATTGACAACTTCTGTAAAGGAAGAATGTGCAGGCTTATCCAAAGCGCCTTCCTTGCCAAGCACCAACTCCTGCAACGAACCAACCACAACACTAGGGACATCACTACGCACTTTCCCAATAGATGACTTTCGAACATGGCTGCCTACGAGCACAAGCGAGACTGACGCACATACGTGAGTAGGTGAAGTGTCACGAACACTCAAAATAGAACAAGAATCCCTAGAAGTCGAACCCCGGGAAGAACTAAGGAGAGGGGCAGGCAAACACTACTGTTGCACTAACTCCACACTCACAACCATTGACCTCTTGTCAGGCGCCTTGTGATCCTTACAGTAACGAATAGGCCATGGAGAAGGAGAAGCGGAAGCATTTGCAACTTGTGCACGAATGTGGGAGGTTGCATCACATTCACGACTCCATGTAGGGGACAAAGCAGCCACTGTAGATCGCACAGGGGAAGAAACACTAATGCTCTCAGAAACACCAACACTCGCAGGAACATGGGGGTGCTGCTCTTCACTCGCAGATAAAGAAAGGGCAAAGTCCTTAGCCTTCCAATGCTTGATATGCCGACGTGGTGGAGATGGGGGAGGAGAGGAAGACAGCACTGACTCCTTACACAATCTCTTTGCAGGAGGCATGGGGGGCAGGGGTGGACGCAACACACTTGCTTCCAGTCCTCCCAGCCGACATGGCAGCAAACCTATCTCCTATAAAAGAGTCCAATCTCTTAAGAACTGCCTGGCATAATCCCTCAGACGGGTCAGCAAGAGAATGGGCCGACAACATGGAAGGGAGATGCAGTGAACTGGATGGCAGAGATAACGTCATGGCAACAAACGATGATGACACAGACAAGCGTGGCAGCGCAGTGGAGGCAACTGGGAGTGACGTTATAAGTGGTGATGATGTCAGGCCTACCCTCGATCCAAACGGTAAGCAGATGCCACTGGCAGAGGGATACAAAATGGCTGAACCCGTGACGTCACTAGCAGGGTTGACGCCATGGCTTCCCTCTGACTCAAAGCAGCAGCAATCGTCACTGGCAGAGCAATACAAGATGGCTGACCTTGGCTACCAACGAAGAAGAGGCCAGGAGGAGGGGGGAGGGCCTGGACAGCGTGAGGAGTGGGGTGGCAGATATCCAAGAAGTACGTCAGCAAACCCTCCAAGGAGGATGAACCCGTAGCCCAAGCGTCCCTAGAATGCCCCCATTTTGGATGCCTCCAAATCTGAAATAAAAGAAATTGATGAAAAAGCCTCCTCCCTCTCGGGAATTAAATTAACTCCCGAGGAAGAGGGGGCGACATTACATAAATCACCCTGAAGGCCTCCTGATACTTCAAACAACGAATCAATGGAAGAAAAGGAAGGGGACAAAGGCACAACACTAGCATGGGGTGTGACAGCGGCAGGAGACAAAGCATCAGGAAGAGAAGAAAAACCCTCCCAAGATGGATGAGTAGAAACTTTACGATGCTCCCTCTTACCATAAAATAACTTCCACTTTCTATAGGCCATGCACGCCATGCTGTGCAGGGATTCGTCATTGTACAAACGTTAGAACGACACCTAATACAAGTGATATGAGGATCGGTTGCTGAAGAAGCCAAAAAACGAGAACACAGGAAACCTGGAGTTCCCAGGCACACACAACTCTCGACTAGGCGGTTAAAAGACTGAACGCTGTGGCATGGGTGTGTGGTCCTTGACCACTTTCACCTGATATACGCATGCATTGCCAGATCTCACAAGATTCCTTGCTTTCATCTGCAATTTAACTGGATCCAGCTGGGCACTAGAAATCATCCTATTGTTAAAACCGAAGGTTTGTTCGTGTATGAACAACACACTTGTATGACAACCAAAATAACTGTACGAGAGGCTGCTGGATATACTTTGCTTATGCGCCACAAGTTGTCCCTTGGGGCATGTATAATCCCAGAGACATGTAAAAAAATTATTCAAGTTATGCAACATTGAGTTTACAAAGGTAAAAAGTAACTATGTTGCATACACAGCACCTAGCATAGTCTACTGACATAGTCTAGTAGCATACAGTAGGTCTATAGTTCCAATAAAGAAGAATATGCCCTTAAATCTACGGTTCTGTAGCCAAGTATGAACACAATTTTCAAATCTTTTCTACACAAAAATTTTATTTAAATAAGGAAAATTTAAATATTATTGAAAATATTATCATAAACTTATTTTATGTGCGACAAATAATGTAATCCAAACAACATTACTAATACAGCGGTACCTCGAGATACGAAATTAATCCGTTCCGAGACGGCCTTCGTATCATGATTTTTTCGTATCTTGGAACACATTTTACATGTAAAATGGCTAATTCGTTCCAAACCCTCCAAAACCTCCCCAGTAAATTACATTTCCAGGCCTAAAATACATGTTCTAGGGTTACGACAGAAGAAATAAGACTCCAAAAAGGCAAAATACTGTACATACTTGAGTAATATTCAACTGCATGTAATGTTCAACCCCATTTTTACTGCATATATTAGGACTTTAGCATATGTCCCTTAGCAATAAGCCTAGCCTATGTTAGCAGTTGCTACTGTAGCCTAGTCTATGATTCTGACATCTAAACCTAAGAGCTAAAAGCTTAGAATATGCCAATAAAATGTATAAATAATCAGTATGTACTCATTTCAAATAATTATTAATTAATCATTAACTATAATACACAAACAAACAAAAAACAAACCTTCCAATCGATTGTTTACATTCAGCTATTACGAGAATCGAACGAGCGCCAAGCAATCATTTTTCCTAGCACACAGTAAGCCATAAATTGTCATTAGTATCTCTCTTCAACTAATGAAACCACCAAACAGTATGATAACCATTCATTTCTATTCTTTGTACTATCTTTACCTAATGGAAATACCGAGTTACTGACAGCTATAATGAAACATACGTATACGTAACGTAATAATAAAACAGAAGAAGAATTCTAAAAATTACATATTTGTTGACAGTCTGATTTATTTTATATTTTATGATATCTAATTCACAATTTTTTTTATTAAATGTATTGCATGAACTCATTTCAAATAATTATTAAGTAACCATTAACTATAATAAACAAACAAAAAAAAGCTTCCAAATGTCTGTTTACATCCAGCACTTACGAGTATCGAACGATTGCCAAGCAATCACTTTTACACAGTAAGCCATAAATTTTCATTATCTCTCTTCAACTACTGAAACTACCACTTACGAGTATCGAACGATTGCCAAGCAATCACTTTTACACAGTAAGCCATAAATTTTCATTATCTCTCTTCAAACCTACTGAAACTACCAAACAGTATAAAACCAACCCATTCATTTCATCTTATTCTATCTTTACCTAATTTTTTTTGTTTTTTTATTTAATTTGTATGCATGAATAAGTTTTTCAATTTACAGCAACCTTTTACCAATAGAATACTTAAAGCACAAGGGGTAGAGGCTGACCAATAGGAGAGCAGGACCTTATGGGGTGACTAGCATCAGGAACCAATGGGAGAGCGGGAGGATGGTGGCGAGTTTACTCAGTTGGTGGCGCGGGAGTTTTAAAATTGTTCTCAGTGGTCCGGGCGAATCTCGGGAATTTACAGCAACAACCTTTCGTATCTTGAAAACTTTTCGTATGTAGAGCAGTAAAATTTTTCGCATTGGCTTTCATATCTCGAGTTTTTCGTAAGTAGTGCCTTTCGTATCTTGAGGTACTACTGTATATACAAACATATGTACACACACAACATATACATATGTAACACACTGACACATACAAGTGTGTGTATACACACACACACACACACACACACACACACACACACACACACACACACACACACCACATATATATATATAATAATATTATAATATATATAATATATATATAGTATATATATTGTATATATATATATAATATATTATAATATATATATATATATAGATATATTATATATAATATATATATATATATATATATAATATATACTATATATATATATAAGGGATTTGGACGCAGGAAAAATCTATTTCTGGGGGAAGACCTGTGTCGCCCGGTGAAATGTTCCTGTAGCACTCATTTCTAGGTATAAACAGATGCTAAATATACCAGAGAAAAAGCTAAATGGAGTGCTGAAGTTACTACCTCCAGCTCCCTCACCCAATTAGGGTGTCGGTAAAATACAAGGGCGAGTGGAAGCCACTACCACAGATATTCTGCCAATTAGAAGACTCCTCTCAAAACCCCTCTCTAGATAGGTGCCATTACAACGTCTACCTTCTGCTCGCTACTACTACAACTTCTGCCCGAAAGCTTCATTCCTAAATTACGCACCCAAGCATGGGCCAGCTAAAGGGTGGGAGACAGAAGAGAGGGAAGGGTTCACCGGGCGACACAGGTCTTCCCCCAGAAATAGATTTTCCCTTCGTTCTGGGTTCGACCTGTGTCGGCCGGTGAAATAGTAGCAGAGAATTGGCCATACAAGCTTGGTAAATTACAAAATTTTAAAAGATATATAGGGAAAAGTAAAAATTTTCTTAAAATTAAGTTTTAATAACTAATGTAAGAATAGCAAGTTACAAATGGTAAAAAAGGGATCAAATATGACCAAATCCATACTGTCCTGGGAAAAAAAAGGCAAGGAATACAAAAATAAACAAAAATGAACTATGTACATGTCCAGGAGTGGGTTGATGAGCAAACCAGACTGGAACATAAGGGAGACAGGCAGGGCTTACGAGCGAGGCAGGTAGGTGAGAGTGAGTATCAAAGGAAAAATTAATAGCAAAATAAAGGAATAGGAAATAGAGTTACAAAACTAGGCCGTATCTATCAGGGGAGACAATGCTCCCTGCAGCCACTGCCGAATATTTAAGGGCCTCTAAATTCTTCAGATAGTGGCGTTTAAATACTGTCGGAGATTTCCAACCTGTATATTTTTTAAGATCCTCGAAGTTCATATTATGAAAATAATTAACTGAGGTAGCCACTGCCTGGATATCATGGACATGAGGGACTGAATTCGGATTGGCTTGTTTAATAAAATAAAGAATTTGTTGTCTGATTCCTTTCAAGGAAATGGTTCCGCCTTTTTCTCTAATAGAGAGAGGACCTGAAGACTTCTCAGAAGTTCTGCCCAGATAAGATTTTAATGTGACAATAGGACACAATGATGGGTCCTGTGTGAGAGGTATAATCTTCCATGGAGCCCACCTGTTTTGTGGGTCTTCATTCTTTGCTAAGAATTTCTGATCTGGGGAGAGCAGAACTTCACCTGATGGGAGGAAATCAATATGATTTGGTTCTCTAGAGAGAGCTGACAGATCAGATATTCTGGCGCCCGAGGCCAGACTCATTAAAAATAATGTTTTCCTGAGAAGGGTTATATATGAGCATGATTCATTATCAGTGTCTGAAGCCAACTTGAGTACATCATTTAAAAACCAGGAGACCGTGTGAGGACGGTCCACCAGTCTCAGACGAGCACATGCTCGAGGGATAGATGAGAAGTACGAATCTGTCAAATCAATATTAAAGCCAAACTGAAATATCTTCCTTAAGGCAGATTTAGTCATAGTAATGGTACTAGCGGCTAGGCCTTTTTTGAACAGGGTTCTAAAGAATGAAATTGCCAGATTCGTAGTCATCTTCTGGACATCTGATTCTTTTAAGAAAGATGGCCAACTTCTTTACTGCTGAATCATACTGTCTGAGTGTTGATTCTCTTTTGCCTAACTCCACGAACAGGATGTTTAGTGGGTCAATACTAAAATCCTTCTGTGCCGCAAACTTCATGAAGTCCATAAAGTTAGGGCATTCAGAATTCTTGAGGAAGCTGACACAGTCCGAGTTTGTACTATTTGAGTCGGTTCTGGGTTGGGAATCCGTCTGGGCTGGAGATTCAACTCTAGTAGAAGAGGAAACCAATTGCTCTTCAGCCAGTTGGGTGCTACCAATGCTACCTGTCCTGTGAAAGATCTAAGTTTGTGCAGGACTTTCATCAGGAGGTTTACTGGTGGAAATAGGTAAATCTTCTGCCACTTGTTCCAGTCTATGGACATCGCATCTGTGGCGTGAGCTAGAGGGTCCAGACTGGGAGCCACATAACACAGAAGTTTGTGATTGGACTCGGTGGTGAACAGGTCTACCTGAAGGCCCGGAAAATGTTGGCAAACCCAATGGAATGAATTTGTGTCCAAGGACCACTCTGACTCCAGCGGAGTTGTTCTGGATAGTGAGTCTGCAATGACATTCCGTACTCCTGCCAGGTGAGTAGCTGACAGGTGCCAATGATTTTTCGTTGCTAACGAAAAAATTGCAATCATTACATGATTTACTTTGCTCGACTTGGAGCCTCCTCTGTTTATGCAATGAACTATCACTGCGCTGTCCGAGACTAGCCTTACATGACTGTTCTTGACTGGAGCTAGTCGTTTCAAGGTCAGAAAAATGGCCATTGCCTCTAGGACGTTGATGTGGAACTGGCGGAATGTTTTCGACCACGTTCTTTGAACCTTCTTGTACTGGGAGTAGCACCCCCAACCGCTCAGAGAGGCGTATGTGTAAACTATCAGAGATGGCGGGGGAAATTGTAGTGGCACTGATTTGGAGAGACTACAGACTTCCGTCCATGGACGGAGTCTTTTCTTTAATATCGGCGGAATCAGAGAGATTTTGTCTCTGAACTTGTTGTTGGCTCTTTTCCACCAGACCCAATTGATATCCTTCAGTCTGGCTTTCAATAGAACATCTGTTATTAAGGCAAACTGAAGAGAACCTAGAATTCTCTCTTGGGTACGACAAGAAGCCCGTTTGTTCTTGAGGAACTGTCTCGTAGCCTTCGCTATCTCTCTGCACTTTTTTTTTGGTGGGAGAGATAGTTTGTGTGCAGTTAGGTCCCACTGAATTCCCAAACATTGAAAGCGGGACGCCGGAATGAGACGGGACTTTTCCTTGTTTATCTGGAAACCCAGATATTCTAGGAATTTTATTACTTCGGCTGTTGCCTTGTGACATTCCTCGTCGTTGGTTGCCCAAATAAGCCAGTCGTCTAGGTAAGCTAATAACATTACACCCTGAGCTCTTAGTTCTTGGACTACTGTCTCTCCTAGCTTGGTGAATATTCTGGGCACTATGTTGAGCCCGAATGGCATGACTCTGAATGAGTAAGCTTGTTTTCCTAGTTTGAAGCCTAGGTATGGAGAGAAGTTTCTTGCTATCGGTACATGATAGTAAGCATCTGTAAGATCGATAGAGGTGGTGACAACCCCACGGGGAAGTAAGGTCCGCACCTGCGAGACGGTCAGCATGCGGAACTTGTCGCATTGAATGTATGAGTTGAGACGGGACATGTCCAGAATCACTCTTCGTTTGTCCCAGTCTTTCTTTGGTACACTGAACAGACATCCTTGAAATTTCAGGCGACTGACTTTCTTTATTGCCTTCTTTTGAAGAAGATCTTTGGTATAGTCTAGTAGGTCTGTTGTTGGAATCTGGTGAAAACTGACTGGTGGAGGAGGCCCTTTCTTCCACTTCCACCCCAGACCTTTCGATACAATACTGTGGGCCCATGAACTGAAGGTCCAATGGTCCCGGGAGAGATACAGCCTCCCACCCACCTGCGGAGCCTCACTGATTGGTTGAGGTCTTACTTCCTCTGCCCCCTCTGAAGCCTCTGCCTCTAGAGCCAGCTCTCTGTCGGAAGGCACCTCTGGCTCTGTTACTCCTCGCATGCCTATTGAAGCCTCGAAACGCTCCTTGTGATTCAAAGGAGGCGTTGAAAGCTGGGGAAGTTACCAGGGCAGTCGAACTCGAAGGCTGTTGAGTTGGTTGACTCTGTAGCAGGACAAACTGTTGTTGCGGCTGTGCCTTGGATGTCGAAGGCTTGTTGATCTGGGAGACCGGAAAAGCTTGTACTACTGTCTGAGGTTGAGAGGACTGGAAAGGCTGGTACTTCCTCGGCCTCTTCCTACCTTTGGATTGTGGTCCGGGGGTCTCAAACTTCCTTTTGAAGGGAAGTCCCTAACGGACACGAAGGTTCTGGTTAGCTCTAGCTGCCTTGCTGAGGACGTTATTAACCAGATCGACGCCTTTATGAGCCTGTTCGGCTCATGCCTGATGGAAGCATTAGCAAAAACGTGCTTCCTGCCAGCTCGTCTAGCTACTATAAAGTCACACAGGTCTGATTGAAAAGCCTGTAATAGTAACTTTGTCAGGACCCGGAATAGAGGCTCATCTGCAAAGGTCGTAGCAGTCCACTCTGCAGTGGTGACTGAGTTAATTGACCTACTCAGTCTGCACCTTGCTTCAAATTCCGCCTTGATCATGGGGTCCGGAATTCTAGGCAAACGTTCACTGAATTGTGTGGGGGCACACTCCGGGTCGAGAACATTGCCGGAGCGCCAGCCCAATGCTCTAGATCCCCGGGGAAGAGCAAGGAGGTAGCCTCCGTCTCTTTTAGCTGAGGCATAGGTTTGTCCTCTATTCTGGCTTGCAGTGTCAATTCTGCAATCTTCGACGTACAAGGAGTCGGAACTTCGTTCGGCGCTACAAACATGGTATAACAACCTTTATGGGGTGTCAACTTGGAGTTGACACACTCCCATTCCGTGAGGGTGCGGACCCATGCAGACCGAGCCTGGTCCCTAGGGTAGATAAAAGTCTCTTTCGGGACTTTGTCTACCCTGACTAGCGCTTCCTCAGCTAGTCTAGCGTAGCCCGGGTAGGGAAATTGTAGGCCCACTGGGAAGAACTCAAAGTCTTCCACCGGTCGGGTTCCGCAACCTTCAATGGTAAGCTTGTCCTCCGAGAACGGGGAGTGCAGAGCCAACCGCCACGGGTTGCTGTTTTCGAATGGCGGAAGCTTGGATGCGTCCAGCACCGCAAAGGACTGCGGTGTGTTTCCGGACTGGAGGAATCCGGACACTAATTCCTCCTGGGCCTGTAACCTCTGGGTCAGAGACATGATGGACTGACCCGAAGTCTCTAGGCCTGAGGCAAGTTGAGTGGACATCGATTCAAGCCTCAAGTCCACAACCTCGCTCATCTTCCGCATGAGAAGATTCGCAAAAGCCTCCTGGTCGAAGCCAGAATCTGCCGGTCTGGCTTTGGAAGACTTAGCTCTCGACCCCTTGGGTGGGGGAGTAGCTTTAGCCGAGGAAGTAGAAGGCTTGGGAGCCGATGACGACCTGGCGGAGCCTGCCGGGGAAGGCTTGGTTGGTTTAACCACCTTCGGCAGAGATCTCGTCTTCCAGGCTTTGACCTTGGGGATTACTGATGTTGATCTATCCCAAGTGGGGACGGACTTCATAGGGAAGCCCTGGAAGGAAGGAGGAGAAGGAGTAGGACTAAAAGGAAGACTACCTGCCTCACTTACCTCCCTACCTACCTCCTGTTCTTCAGTGGCCATAGGCTCTCGGTGTAGGCTGATGGCTGCCACTTCCTCCGTGACGATATCACACAACCCCTCTTGGTCCTCCGGGGAGGGGGGTTGAGTCTCCTGGCGGATGCGCTCGATGATGGGAGCCGCCACTGCCGCTGGTACTGCTGCCAAAACTGGGGCGTTAGAGCAGAGAAGAGTGCACAGCTCTTCTGACAGCACGTAGGGTTGGCCGGCTTTCACTTTCCTGCCGAAGCCCCCTACCCAGGCCTTAAGGGACGCCATCAAGGAAGACTTGACCGCCAGACTAGCCTGTAAGAAATAACTAAATTAGGTTCCCCAGTGTCGGGGAGTTTTCCCCAAACCAAAAGTGTAGTAAAAATTTAATAGAAACGATGAGGCGAGTATGTTACCTACTGACTCGTCTGTTACGATCTTAACAAGATCGTAGCACACCGTACAGGCTTCTGGGTGCCAGACTGCACTTTCCTCAACATGGATGGCGCAGTTGGCATGGGACCGGCAGACCTCATGCCCATACGGCCTGTACAGAACGGCCGGAAAACCTGTCACCTGGCAACGGACCATCTATAAGTTGAAAAAGTAAATGAGTATCGTCAGATAATGCTGCCGGAGTTAATTCCGGCGGTATGAGTACACTTCAACTAGATACTTAACCAGTTAAAGGCAAAATGGGTATAATTTTCAACTTACTTGTTATTAATAAAGCTCTGGATGTCTCCGCCTGCTCCGGAATCCATACTTGGGATCGGCAAAGCTATAACCAGCGGAGAGGGCCTGATACGAGCAGAACAGGGGAATAAGGTAAAACCTAAGCCTGAGTCTGATCGCACCGAAGCAGAGTAATGCAACCTAACTAATTGTAGGCACATTCTCTGAGCCCCGTTCCGCCCCCACCAGAGTGGGGAGCAGCGATAGCATCGAAGATGGAAAACAGAGCGGCGGGAACAACGGTACGTGAAACTCCGGTGTATACTTTCTGGCGTGTGTGATGGTAGACCACACTTCATCGGAACAAATACGGGCCCGGAGACATACCAACAGAGGCTAAATAAAACATTCTCTAACATAATCTCTTAAAGACTTCGCCTACTCCGGATCTCGTTATCACAATAGTAAAAGCCGGCGGAGACGGGCTGATATGAGCAGAACAGGGAAAATAGGTAAAACTTAGGCCTGAGTCTGATCGCATCGGAGAAGAGAAGCAATTCTAAGGTAATTAGAAATGCAGCTCTAAGCCCAGTTCCGCCCCCACGTGAGTGGGGAGGCGGTGATAACGTAGAGAACAGATAACAGAGCGGCGGAGCAGTGGTGCGTACAATCCGGCGTATAGCCTACTGGCTGGTGTGATGGTAGACCCCACCTGGCCAGAGGACCCACGGGCCCAGAGACACATCAAAAGAGATTACATAATCTACTAAACACCCAATCTCCTCCGACTAATCCCCTGGAAAAGCTGTACGCTCTAGCTGTCGTTCATCGGTAGGATTACTTGAGCAGCTAGGCAGCGCTGGAACGAGACCGGGGCAGGGGAGGGGGGTGGGGAGGAGTG
>NC_061100.1:50338312-50348312 GCF_015104395.2 Macrobrachium nipponense
AAATTGTTTCAGTAGTTTTTGAGCTGTGGGGAGAGCAGGATAGGAAGCTCTAGAAAAGAATCGACAGATGGACGGAGGAGGTGTTAAAAAGGAAGAGCCTCAACATCTAGGAAGTGGGAGTATGTGCAACTGGAACTTTCACAGACTCACACACTAAATCAAATATAGTCTATGATAGTAAAGAATGTATAGGTCTGTAGTAATCACTCCTTTGCATTCTTGGGAACTGCCCTAGTTATGAGTAAGGGCTTAAAAAGTCCTTTAGTATATATATATATATATATATATATATATATATATATATATATATATATATATATGTATATATATATATATATATATATATATATATATATATATATATATATATATATATATATATATATATATATAGATATATATATATATATATATATATTACTAAAGGAACGAGGAACTTGTGCATTGTACAAATTTACCCATTTTGTACAATTAGTTGGGGCAGTTTTATTTGCAATAACAAATTATAGGACAAGGAGCCCATCCAAAAGTCCACTACCTTTACATGAAATTATCCGGCCGTCATTTCCTCTCCACAACCATATAAAATGGAGCATCTGTAATGTTCAAATATTCGACGACTACGCGTCATGACTAATCGAAATTCAGATGAAATCACCTTAGCTGGAGATAGCGAATATCGTTGTTTCATACGTTCTCAGTTGAAGATCTTTTTGTCAAGCCTCCCTCTCTCTCTCTCTCTCTCTCTCTCTCTCTCTCTCTCTCTCTCTCTCTCTCTCTCTCTCTCCTGTAGACAAAATATCGGTCATTGGAGTGGATTCAGCCTCTGCATATACAGTGATCTGATCACTGTCAAGCATATTGGTCGATGCAATTCCTGTGTTTGCTCTTCTAAGCTCTGGAACTCTATCTGCCGCTTCTTTTTCCCGTAAAACACAGCATGAAGGAGCGGGAATTCTGAATCAACTTTTGTGTTCTTTTATTCTTGCACTTCTCTCTTGCTTTCGTCCTTCTCTTTTCATTCTCTCCACATACGATGATGAGAGAATATTGTCGGACATAGTCTTGTATGACAACACTGGGGGGCCAGTTTCGCAATACTAAGAGCTATTTTCGCGATGTTACATTTGGCTTCGTAATACTTACAGTTACGTAACACTGCATCTCCTTTACCATAAAATGAAGATATCCACCTTCTATATAATGACAGGAAAAAAAAAAGAAAATAACGATGAATGACACAAAGAATAGATGTCACGACTCTGAAAACCAAGAACCGGCCTAGGAACTTGAAAACTTAAATCACGCATAGAATAAAATGAAAATCTTGGAAATAAATGACAATCGACAAAGAAATAAATAGAAATTATATGAATACGTTCAAAAATAGATAAGCAAACGTAATTTTAACAAGTGCATAAATGCTAAAGATTAAGATGTTACAAGCCCTATTAAGAAAAGGTTCCCTTTATGCCTCCAGATAATGTTACTTAATTTAGATGAATCCGAATTAAGGCATCTTTTTTACTTGGGGGAGGGGTTGTAGGGTGGGTATGGTATCCCCGTTGTTTACAAAATCACTAAGAAGAACTGCTGAACAACAGCTTTAGATCTGCCAAGGTGGAAAGAACTCAGAGATTTGCGATGCCAATCCACGTCAGTCAATCGACTGAAGATCGGCAATGTTGAGACTACGTGGGAAGATCAAATTGGCACAGGAAAAATTGCTTTATACTAAAACAAAAAATAAGAACAAGGCGTATCGTTTGTGTAAATGACGGGCACAAACACCAAAGGAAAATAACGACGATGGAAAAGGACATCAACCCTTCATAAAAAAAGAGCAACATAATCGAGCTGTGACGTTATTACAATAACATCTAAATTGATTCCAATCCGACTGGAACAATAAGGAAAAGGAAAAAGCTTTCTGTCAGTGGCTGCACTTAGGCTCTTTCTACAGTAGTTCACGTGGTCCTAATGTAATTTTTAGGCTGCGCGCCAACTTTTCTCTCGACCAGCGTGATCAATAGACTTTTTCCCCTTCCCTCGCCGGACCTCTGATTTTTAGCACAGAATACGCGATTGTATTTAGGGGCGATCTGAAAAATGATGGACAAAATCTGTGATCTGATAAAAGTCAGTTGTGAAACAAAGAAAGCTGCCGTCTCAATTGACCACTTTTATCTCGTCAAACTTATTTTTTTTTTTTTTTTTTGCGTTGGGGGATTTTTTTTCCTTGGTGACTTAGTTGACGGAATTTTAACGGGAAATAGTTGCATAGCAATATTCCATAATTGCGCTGCACGTTACGACGGTTACAAACATTGAGGCAATGTTATTCTCAGTAAACATTCTCGAAGATCTTGATAACCTTAACAGACGGCGAAACGACTGACTTCCTTTCTAACCAGTATCACTATGTTCTGGTGAACGTATTACGGTGTAAACATACGCTGACAAAAGTGCGGCACAGAGCGTTGCCAGAGGGAACAAGTATTTAGTCTTCGCAGTTCCAGAGAGGTGCGCCGTAGCTTATTTTAGTGAGGAGAATTCACACATTCTTCTTCTTTCCCACTATTATCCCTACATTAAGGGGTCGGTTGCCTGATGCGCCTTCTCCACTGCCTTCTGTCACAGGGATCATCCTCCATCAAACCTCTTCTCTCCATATCTTCCTTCACTTTATCTCACCATCTAATTCTCTGCCTCCCTCTCGATCTTCTTCCTACAACAGGTTCCTCCTAAACCCTCTTCACTCCCTCCTCATCATCCATCCTTAACACATGCCCATACCATTTCAATCATGACTCTCTTATCACTCTGTTATTTTTATTAAGCCTGCTTTTCTTCTTATTTCATAATTTTCCAGTTTCTCATGCAGTGATATTCCCATAATCCACCTCAGCATTCTCATCTCTGTTCTCTCAAGCTTTGCTTCCTCTTTTCTTCCTAGAGCCCATGTTTCTGATCCATACATTAACACTGGTCTTATCACTGTGTTATGGATCTTGACTTTTTGCTTGATTGGCATTTTCTTATCACTTACTACTACTCCAGCTACCTCTCTCCACTTACCCCACCCATCTTTTATCCTACTGTCAACTTCAGCCTCACCTCCGCCTTCTTGCCTTAAAGTAGATCCTAAGTATTTAAACTTTTCCATCTGTTTTATAACTGAGCCTCTCCTTTCTAGTATTACTATTGTCTCTATCTTCCCTAATTCTCACTAAAACCTCTTCAACCCTTCTCTGTAGGTCTTCCTCATTTTCAACAGTACTCACCAGATCATCAGCACCCAACAACTCCCACAGTTCTCCATTCCTGATCTCTTCACTTAACACATCCATTACTAGCACAAACAAAAATGGTGTAATGCAACACTAACTTCAAAGGTTTCTGTTTCCCCAACTGCTATTATTACTTTTGTACTCCTTTGATACATCATCTTGAACAGCCTGACCAACTTTTCTGGGACTTTCCTTTTCCTCAAACACAAAAACATCACTTCTCTTGGGATTCTATTATATGCTTTCTCTAGGTCTATAAATGCATGATAGAGCTCCTGGTTTCCCTTTAGCCTCTTTTCCTGTAGCTGCCTTACTATGAAGATGGCATCCACCATCCCTCTTCCTCTCATGAATCCATACTGCTGTTCCCGATCTTTACAATCTCTCTTAATTTCTCATCCAATATCCTCTCTAAAACTTTCAATCCATGCTTTGTCAGTTTAATTCCCCTGTGTTTACCACAATCCATGCCATCTCCCTTCTGCTCGTATATAATATATATATATATATATATATATATATATATATATATATATATATATATATACCATTAGACTCTCCTCCCAGTTCCTTGGTATTACTCCCTCTTCCCATATGACTTTTGAGAAATCCAGCATCCATTTCTCCCCCTCTGTAGTACCTAGTATTTGATCATTACAATTTGGAACTCTGATGGATCTGGTGCTTTACCATTGTTCATTTTACTTAATGCTTACTCTCTTCACTTCTGTATCCTGTATCTCCATCACTGGTCCCTCTACCCTCTGTGCTTCCCCTATCTCCTCTCTCTCATTTTCAGTGTTTCAAAGTTGTTCAAAATACTCTCTCCTTCTCTTCTTAATGTCTTCATCCCTATACAATATACTTTCATCTCTATCCTTGATGACACCTACATAATTTACCCAAATTCTTTCTCTGCCTTTTCCTCAAGTTTGAAATCTTATGGATATCCTCTTCTCCTTCTCTTGTTCCAAGTCTTTCATTCAACTGCTATGCCACCCTACCAGTAGCCATACCTATCCTCTTTCTCGCATCTCTTTCCTCTTCCCTGTACGGTTCCTCTGCACACTGTGCATGTCTTACTTTCCAGTCCTTAAATGCTTTTGTTTTCTTTTAATTAATTCTTGCACCTCTCTATTCCACCAACACTTTTCTCCTCTTGACACTCCAGTTCCTCTGCTTCCCACACACATACTTCTCTCATGTCTGCCCAGATATTTTCCACTTTGTTACCCTGTCCAAATTCTGTGTTCCCGTTTCCCCAGACATCTCTCTCTCACAGTCCTCCTAAATTGCCCCCTTTTCTCCTTAAAGGTCTAAATCTTAATTCTAGATCTCCCCTTTCTCTTCTTGGGTTTCCTACCTCTCATTGTATAATCCATCACCAACAACCTATGTTGTTTAACGCATGCTTCTCCCAAGATCACTTTGTAGTTCGTCACATTGCTTTTGTCAGCTCCTCTAACCAGGATGTAATCTATTAGGCTTTGCATTCCTCCACTCTCATAAGTTATCAAGTACTTATCCAACTTTTGAAACCATGTGTTCATACATGTCAATTCAAAACTCTGGGCTATCTCCAATATATAATCCTCATCTTCATTTCTAATTCCAAACCCATGGCCTCCCTGTATCTCCTCATGCCCATATCTTCCTTTACCCACCCTGCCATTCATATCAGCCTATTATTAGTTTCTCTGCCTCCTTCACTCTTGTCTGAATAATTCTTTCTCTTGCTCTTGGTACCCCATCTGAGGAGCGTATGCTGATATTATATTTACTATCTTGTCCCCTATTATTATTGGAATCTTTAAAAGCCTATGCTTTACTCTCTTTACTTCCACCACATTTTCCTTCCAGTTGTTACTCACTATAATTCCAACTCCATTTCTTCCCTCTCATGACCTGCTGAAATAGAGCTTATACCCATTTCATATCTCTAGTAGTTCCACTCCCTTTCCACTAGTCTCCTGCACACACGAGAAATCTGTCCTCCTCCTCTCCATCACATTTAATATCTCCCTCAGTCTTCCTGTTAGAGCACCAACGTTCCATGTACCTGCTCTTATCTTCCACTCTTTCACTATCACACCAGCAGAGGGATTCTGACGAGCGTCGCTTACAGGGGACGCCCTAGCCGCATTTATAGTCCTTGAAACATCAGGCATGGTTTATTGTTTGGCAAATGGGTTTTTATGACCGCATGCACTTGCTGTCATCGACCATAGTTATTGACAGTGGGGCTCGCCTTTGACTGAAATGTTCACCAGCAAGGTAGCAGTTTGACAGCCATTAGCAGTGGGCTTAGCTTTTTACCGAAAAGTAAGACTACAAGACACCAGTTTCCACAGTTACTGGTGGTGGGCCTAGCCTTTGCTTAAAATGTAAGACTGCAAGGCAGTAGCTGTCCTTTTAGTCGCCTTTTACGACATGCAGAACCTATGGTGGCAGTATTCTTATACCCCTACCACAGGGCAAAAAATTCTCACCATTAGTAACCATTAATATAACCTTTATTATAAGGTACCTCGACGAGACCTGTGGGTCCCATTGTCAGAATCTAATAACACCCAAAAGATTTGTTCTTAAATGTGAGGGAAAATTGGTAAAGTTGAAAGAATTAGACAGCCATGTGAAAGGTGACCAGAGGATATACAGTGTACCTTAAGAAGGGAGGAAACTTAGTGGTATAAGGCCATATCTTGTGTATTTGCATTAATTGCTTATAAATTACCCTTTGTTCAAACAACTACAAGTGTACTGCAGGTGCATTTTCAAGGGTTATTTATGTAAACGTTGTTGGCATTACTTTGGGGTGGGCAGTGGGGGCAGAGACTGTTTGTACTAGTGCAGACTTCAGGAAAATGCTACCGGGACACAGCGAAGAAATTTTAGTATCGTCTAGGACTCTAGAGTGTATCTTCCAAAGCACGCTGTAAATGATACGTCCTCATCGCGTTAATAGGAATCTTGGAGTGGCTATCAGAAACTACACATAAACGGTAGGCATATTAAGAAAACTTTTGAAAAATAACCCATAAGCTGTAAACAGCTGACCTGAAAAAATGCGAAAGAGATCACAACTAATACTCTAGAAACTAATTATAAAATTAAGTTATAGAGATTAGTTACAGGTATAAGGCAGGTAATAAATATGGTAGGAGCCAAATCCAGCACAATCTTTCAAATTGAAAACTAATTAAAGGATAAGTTCAAGAATGAAATAAGTAAGATTATTATTTCCATGTAGGTAAATTCAGAGAGAGGTCTAGCAATGCAATAGAATCACACATCTATAGATTGGCACTGGACTGGGTTACCACCGCTTTTTCGTTCTGTTCTACGTACGGATCGATGCAGTACAGCAGATACAGAAAATGACTTCCTTTTGTCACATTGAAAGTGAATGTTGTCAAACTCTGATAGAGGACATCTAACAGATGTCAACGAAGTTGAAAAAAACAACAATGTTACTGAGAGAGAGAGAGAGAGAGAGAGAGAGAGAGAGAGAGGATATCAGAGTAGCAGTCAGGCAAAGCAGAGAAGTTAGTCTGTGCGTTCAATCCATTTGAATCCGTAATCCATCAGTCCATCGGCAAGCAAAGAATAGAAGCATTGGCGGGTCGAGGCTGGTGAGGGATGGGGCAAGGGGAGACAGGGGGCGAGGGTTTTGGGGAGTGGAGGGGTGGGGGCCGTTGCAGCGGAGTGGACAAGAGAGAGAGAGGAAAAGCGTCCATGTATAATATCCCTTCCTCCTCTCCAACTCGTACCCTATTTTCCCATCACAATTCTTCTATGCACCTTCCCCTTCTATCTACTAGCATTTTTAATCTCTCTCTCTCTCTCTCTCTCTCTCTCTCCCCTTCTCTCTGAGTCTGCCTGTCTGTCTGTCTGTCTCTGATCCACTGAATTTCTCTCCAAACCAGTCGAATGAAACGTGAGGCAGCATCATCATCCCACACAACAGCACAGCAGGGAGCTGAAGCTATCCTCAAATCTTTCTCTTTTATAAATATTCAACCGGGCCCAGTTAGTCTTTTATATATCTCTTTTCCTTTCGCAAAATACAGTCATCATCTTTGCTCGCTTATCAAAAGTAATAAGACTAAAATTAAAACAAAGTCTCCCTCTCCTTCCTTCAGCAGAAAAGGATTAAGTACGTCACTGTTAGGATATATAAAAGAAATAATAAAAATGAATTTGATCGATACGCGATACGCATCTATATTTTATTGAAGTTTCTGATGCTTTTTTTATTTGTTATTTTTAATTCTCAAAATTTTTTTCAACCTGTGAGAGTTTCATAGGAATAATAGGAATACCATTTTGCTTTCGCCGAAAAAAAGGATCATTTAAGAATACTTTTGAAATGGAGAGAATATATATATATATATATATATATATATATATTATATATATATATATATATATATATATATATATATATATATATATATATATATATATATCAAAGAGTATTTCAAAACCCAAGTCGATTTGGATGAAACAAGTGATATCTTTGCAGGCATCAATCAGGAGTTCTATTGGTAATTTGAGGCAAAGTTCCTACTTTTCAGAAAGAATGATAAACAGTAATTTTATGCTCTGGATCTATCTGTCGCCCAGAATTTCAAAGTTATCGAGTGAAGCATCTCCTTTCAGTCGTTATTGAGCTTATTATGTAGGAGGAAAAACAGCTTTTTTTTTTAAGAAACATTACCCGCTTGCATTATATTCATTAAGAACTTGATTATAAGTCTCATAAAAAAGAAGATTGATGCAATACACTGACATCTTTTTATCTCACTGGAATTTTGGACTATGACTCCAGGAACGTAGCTTATTCAGTTAACTATTATTTGGTTACATACGTATATTTTCGCTTCACTGTAAATACCAAAGGTCAGGGGGAAGGGTTGACACTCGAACACGGTCAAGTGAAATTCCATCACAATTTTCTTAAGATTTTTGGTTGTTCTTATTGATGGGACATTTTGTTCCAAGGAAGACTGTGCAGATCCCTGAGGTCTTCATAGTCCGACCAAAAGAATGCCAATGAAAAGAATGTATGCGAAGAGACGACAAACTATATGTTAAAGGACATAGAGGGGTATTGGGATAATAAAATCGTTCTATGAGAATTAGGCGATATACATGTTAATTTTTTTTAATGGTTAGCATGCATTCAAGTTCATGTGTCTGAGTCCTATTGGCAAATCAATACATCTACAGTTGTAAAATAATTAAGGCTTTAAAATACAATCATGTACAGTTATGCTCTAGTAAAAATATGAAACCCGCTCATATGGTTATGTATGCACGTTAACAAATATAGGTGCAAATTCATAGATCCCTATACAAAAATATTTCGTTATTTCTAAAACTGACCTTATACTGATGTTTAAAAATGTGAAGAAGAAGAAGAAGAAGAGGAAGAAGAGCTTCTAATTTACATAATCCTCACTAGAACTGACAATGTTGTTGTTGCCATGGTGAGCGCTATCAATAGCCATTTCAGCAGCATTTCCTTCCGTGTAATCTGTTTGAGATATATCGGTGGCACCAACCTTTCTGATAGGTGAGTGCATAACCTCACGTTTACAACAATTGTGCTACTATCATAGGAGAAATACTGCATGCCACAACTACAAGGAATCTTGTATACTTTGCCTTCTTCAAAAATAAGTCTGATGTTTTTTAGGCTTTTGTGTGGGGTATTGGAAAATGAAATATACATTATTATAGTCAAGGATATATCTTAGGGGATATAAAAATGACTGTGACACCTCGTCACAGGCATTCGTCAATAACCATAATATTAATGCACATTTCTTTCTTGCCTTGGAATCAGTGAAGCACCTGTTATCAAGATCAATGTTTCTGCGAGCATTGACTACTTGAAGCCCGGACATTGGACAAGGAGATCGAGCACATTTCTGCCACTGGTTTTAGAAAAAAGTGACTGACCATTGTCCTGATCTTCCAAGTGGAAAAACTTGCTTTTCTGTTGATACAAAATGGGGTAATGAACTAGGTTTACTTGTAATTTCATACCACTGAAGAACACTCGGTAAAATAATTCGGCGGGGATACAAACAACTTCCAAGCACGGCATAATTATCCTCTCATGAAAGACAAAGAATTCAAAGGAAGAATAGACTTGGATTATTATTACAAAATATAATAATAAAATCTAAACTTGATGAGCAAATCCTTCACTTTATGAGGTAAAGAACCTTGACGTCAAAATAATTAAGAAACAATTTATTTTGCACTGAAAATTGTGAAAGGATATTCAAAACAAACTTTTCTTCATAATACGTAAATCAAATAGTCATATATATTCCCATAAGATCGAGCACAGTGACTGGAAGAATTTTATTCGTATTGAAGCTCTGTCCTTCCGAGATACTTATTTCTTTGTCTGTTCCTTAACTAATCGTCAGGGGTCGTTGGGATCGTTATCATCTGCTCTTCATATGGAATATATGTAAGGTTGGCTAAGACACACAGGACAACGCACCTCTGTCTGAGGTACAACAGCAGGTTCTGCACAATACATCACAGAGAAATATGCTTGTAAATATAGTTCTACAAAACTGGCTACTATTTATCATTTCAGAGGACTGAGGAGACAGACAATCATGAAAAGAAAGGATTGTTGTGGACCAAAATATACTTACATGCATATAATTGAATTACGACAAGTT
>NC_061100.1:50350812-50387786 GCF_015104395.2 Macrobrachium nipponense
TACTGTGGTGATATGATTATGCTTGGATTGACGTAAGCTTTTAAGGTGATGTTTGAAATAAAATGACTCAGGGAAGTAGAGGTATTTTGACCTTGAACTTTGAAGGCGATACGTAAGAGAAGTTTACAGTTACGATGTGGAAATGAATCCCAGGAATTGGTGGGAATTGGTCTTCAGTTCCAAAGTGTGATAATAAAGTCTCCGGATGCTTCTCGTCTTATAAGAATGCCTACTTTGGGTTTGTTTCTTTCCAACCTGCAGGTGGTTCATTGCTTCTTATCTGGTATCTACGACGTCTGCTGCAGACAACGAGGCTTTGTTAATTTTTTTTTTTTTTTTTTTTTGTCTAGGTATTTTTTAGTAGGCATCTTTCAAATGGATTTTTCCATCTTATTTTACTTCTACACTAAAAACACTCTTGATGGCCTATTACAGGTTGGTATTTCTACTATTCTTCTGTCTTCATGTTCTATAAGGACAGCATTGACTCATTTACATTCTGTAAAAAATGCTAAATAATCATTAATAAACCACTCACTGTAGAAGTTTATAAAAGATGGAGTGATAAATAAGGAATAGTTATTTCTCTTCTGAGTTCTTTCAGTTCTCAGTGTACACAAACTGGTCCACTTTCAAGTACCCTAGAAATATTCTTAAGTTCTATTTACTAGTAGGCTGCCTATTTATCGGTTAAGAGGATGAGACGTGCCAAGCTACTCAAATAAAATCAGGTAACCGCAAAAATGTTTATAATGCCCCTCCGTCTTCAAGAAGACAAACCTTGCAATTAAAATGGTTAAACGTTGCAGTAATGCCGAGAGTTCTGCAGTTTCTAAGAATGGAAGGAAGGATCAGTCAAGTAAGGGTCTCTCGGGTTCGCTTCCTCCTCTCCCAGGCATGGGCTAGAAGAGAGGGACTGTTCACAACTGACCAAGAATTCGATTAATTTCGTGCATGACGTCATGCGGCGAGCGGATGCCCTATTTACCTGTCAGTCAGTTCAAGGAAGTCTGGCAAAAAGGTTGTAAAGGGGATCGTGATTTTACCGTGTGTATTCACGTGCATTTTGATCATTGTCATTGTAGAACTATGCCGAATATTTGTGGACTGTAACGGGTTGGGTATGATTGGTCTAATGACCACTGGTCTAATACCAGTTGGTCCTATGCGAATTGGTCTAAAGCCAATTCGTCCAACTGTACAATTAGTCTAATATGGCGATTGGTCTAACACCAATTGGTCCAATACTAATTAGTCTAATTACCACATATGTATAAGTGCAGTCAGTCCTCACGGAAAAGGTATAATTGTGTTATTTACATGCTTAAAAAGTTTTCTTCCAATCTTTACTGAACAAATATTTAGTATCTTCGAGCCCTTTATCATGAGACAACTTCCTGTGAAACTGTGTTATCAGAAAGAGGAAGACAATTACTTGCAGTCAATGGTTATTTGTATACGCTCCGCGCAAAGCTAATGCAAAAGACAAGTGGCGAAGAAACCTTTTCTTGGAGGTTGAAAACAGAGCATGCAAGGCTACTGCAGTTACTCATTGCGAAGATAACAGACATTTTCCAAAATCGGGAAAATGAACATACTTGTGGATCTCCTGAGGCCAGTGGAGTTCATGTAGTGAAATGTCATAATACAGTTAAAAAAAGAAATATAGAAACTTGTGAAAAGCCTTGCAGAATAATTCAAGATGTATGTAGTTCAGTGGATTCATCTATCATACCTTATATTAGGAATAAAGCAGCTCTGAAAAAAGTCATAAGCAGAATACGCAAAGAGGAATTACAAGAGTAAAAAAACTTAGATGATCTTGCTATTCCAAATGAGTACAGAAAAACTGTCTGGTGAGCCATTTTTCGTAGGAGTCCAGCATTGGAGACGATAAGATACTGTTGTTAACCACCACTAGAAACTTGAAGATGCACCATTTTGGTTATGTATGGAACTTCCAAGACCGTCCCTACAGTTTCCAAGCAACTGTAGTACACAATTCGCGCGCCAAGTGGACCGAAAGACACGAGTTGTATATTACCCTAGGCTTATGTTCTGATGTCAAGAAAAAGCAGTGAATGTTAAATCGAGTGTTTCCGTGATCTTCTTGATTATGCTACAGAATGTGAAAATTGCGTTCCTGAAATTATAATTACCGATTTCGAAATTGGCGTAATAAATGCAACTAAATCCGAAATTCCTGCGATTGTTTAGATTTTTTTTTTTTTTTTTTTTTTTTATTTTTTTTTTTTTTTTTTTTTTTTTTTTAGGAGAGAACATCAATAGGAAAATCATTTCCTGTGGTTTGAAATCCTTATATGCTAATGATGAACATTTTCCTTTAAAAATCCGACAGATAGCAGCACAAGCCTTCCTAGCAGCCAGCGAAATTGAGAACGCATGGATGCAATTGAAAAAAAATTCCATATGAAGGGATTCCCGTTATTAATTATTTTGACGAAAATTATGTCAGAGGCAAAGTTCGGCGAATATTACGAGGCCAGGAAATGCGCTGTCCCCAGCTTTTTCCACCTTCATTATGAAGGTCAGTTTACGACAGGAGAGAAGTTTACTGTAAACCAAGGACTCCAAATAAAGTGGAAGTATGGCATCGGAGGTTAGAAGTGCAATTATTGGGTTCAGCACATGTTGGAATTTTCAACCTTATTACCGAATTGCAAAAGGAACAGAAGAATATCGAAGACAAAACTGAACGTATTGTTGGGGGAGGTGGGTGAGGGGGCGGGTGACCAAGAATTAAATCAAAGAAAAGAGACGCTGAACGAGAACAGAGAATCTTGACTGTATTCATGAGAAAGATAAATATATCTTGAGTTTCCTATGAGCACTGGCTCATAATTTGAGATTTTTAGTTATCCCTTTGGGTCATAGGAAAAATGTATTTGTATTTTATAGGAAAAATATTCAAATTTCATTTTTTACTTTTATTTAAATATAGTTGTACTTTTTTTACGAAAATAAATCTGCTTTTGTACTCTTACGTAAGAAAATTAAATATTTTTTTAAGCGTTTACTTTGATTAATTTTCCTTTTATACAACCATATTAATTACATTATGCTTATTATCTTTAGACCAATTGGTCCGTGAAGCTACCAATTATATTTTACTGATTATCTTTAGACCAAATTGATCCATTATACTACTCAACATTGGACTCATTCAATTTAGACTATACTCTATTTTTTTCCATCTGTCCATCCGCCTGTGGTGTTTTTGTATAGTAACACTGCGTCCCGGGCTTTAAATAGTTACGCTATGTGTAAGTTTTAGGTAAATAAAAGGATATCTGGGTGTACATTTGCAACTGAAAAGTGTTTTAATAATTTACTGTATGCGAATTACACAGTTAATATTCGAAATAGGATATTGTTGTTATTGTTGAATGTAAGCTGAATGTAACTATCTAAAGCCCGGGACGCAGTGTTACCATACAAAAACACCACAGGCGGATGGACAGATGGAAAAAAACAGAGTATAGTTGTCTTTAGACCAACAGGTTTATTAGACCATTTCGCATTGGACCAACTTGTTAGACCAATGGTCACTAGACCAGTCGTCGGGGACCGGGATGTAACTCCACTGCAGATGATCAAAATACTGATTTAACTTTTCATAAATTTCCTCAAAATGAAGAACTACGAGAGAAATGGATTCATCTGTGCGAGAGAAGACAAATCTATTGCAGACTCTCCGAGGACTTGTAGCTTGCATTTTAAATCAGCTGATTATGCAAGGAACCTTACATACATATGAATTACCTGTAGTCTCACTATCAAGACATCTTGTGCAATTAAAGAATGACGCAATACCAACGATGCATCTGCCTGCATCAGAGGACAAGTTGGAAATTTAGTATTCTTTTGAAGAGATGGCAAATGTTTATTACTTAATAGTTACTGTGTTTACTATATATAACTAAATGCTATAAATGATTAGATACCACGATTTCCTTATTTAGATTTTCGGTGTTATGCAAGGATATAGTAAGTGTAGCGGTATTCTATTCAAGTAAAGTTAACTGTTCATAATATAGTCAGTTTCTATAGCTGAATGTATTACAGTATCACCTATATTTACCGCTTAATATTTACTGTGCTTACTGTTACCATTTTGGGTAGTGTACTAGGAAAGAGGAGATGTAATGTTAATTTATTTTTATAATTACAAAAGTACTTATTTATATATTTTCTATACAGTGAAAGTCTGAACATCGCAGCTGATTTCCTATAAAGCTAACAAACATCATCAACGTGGCTAGGCAATTTTTTGTTTTAAAATTTAAAAAATAATTGTAAGATTAGAAGTTCGGGTCAGGAATAAATATAAAAAATTGTCTTTGGTGAATAAACTGTTGACCTATATTTACCCTTTTTACAGTACTTGGGGTATATTTCGTCCGTTTCTTTGTCCAGTAAATAATATAATTGCTATTAACCATGTGCCACAAATTATGAACTTTAGGTCAGGAAATTAAAATGATGAGTAAATGGTTGATCTACTTAGTGTTTTCACAGTGCCTGGGCAATATTTCCTTTGTTCTCTGCCCAATAAATAATACAATTGCAGTTGACCAGATGCCACCAATTAAGAGATTAGCCCTAACCCTCCAGGCAATTAAATGATTTTCATTTGAACGTAAGTCACCAGTTATAACTTTTTTTTTTCTACTGAACATCAGTTGTAAATATTCAACATTACTAAAATTTACTTGTTCACCTGCAGGGAGTTGGTGAAATCACGAAATTTGTAGTCCCATCACTATATATGTTGTTGTAACAGATTTTGTGTGATAGAGAACTTTCTTTGGAGAGCGTACCCTAAACCAAAATATGAAAAAACATGTGCATTGAAAAATGCAAATCATCTAAGCTAACAAAATCATATAATGGAAGTAAAGGTTCTCAGAAAATTTATATGATACATGTATATAATTGCAATGTTCAACTATTTATCATTGCCATTGGTTATGTAACAATAAGATGTATCAAGAATCTTATTTTTCAAATATAAAATTGCTTTTAATTATATTCTTGGTGTTATAGTAAAGTTCAGTACTCTACGAATGACACCTTCCTCCCGGCACCTTGACTGTCAAAAAGGTTCGCTCTCGTGCACTGTGCGTGTGTGGGTGTGTGTATTGAAGGCATAATGGTAATTATGAGCATAGGTATGATAGTAATAATAATAATAATAATAATAGCATTATTATTATTATTATTATTATTACCATTAATACTGATACTACTACTACTTCTAATAATAAAAATGATAATAAAATAATTATGATAATAATATTAATAATAATAATTACGGTATTATTATTTATTACTAACAAGAAAGTTATAAAAGTAACAATAACAACAGTAATAAAAACAATAATTACACTACTACTGCTACTACTACTACTAATAATAACAATAATGATGATGGTAATGATAGCATAAGTAGTCTTGGAATGTAGGGCGCAAATAAATTGGAAATAAATCTCTACAGAACGGTTTCGGGAATCTGTTCGATTCCCGCTTCTCAATCGAATTAATTATTCCCGAAGCTCTCTGTATTGATTAATTTATAATAAATAGTATTTGTACCCATACATAGCGGTAGACTTGTTTCTCTGATAATAATAATAATGATAAACACAGCGAAAGAAAATGAAGAACATCGAAAAATCTTCATGGAAGATTATGTCACTACGAATATAAAACAGGATCAATAGCACGAAATATGTTTTCGATAAACTTTAGGAAAATTTATCAGACAAACAGTCTTCCTTAAATAAAGGCCGCCACTAACGTTCAGTTATAACTGCCCGGTTATAACTGAACTTTAGCTGAGAAGAGAATATTATACTGGAAAGAGTTTCATCACAGTTATGAAGTTTTTCATGAATAACAATATGCCACTTACTTGTGGCATGCAATCCTGTTTCTGTATGTTGGTGGCCCAGCACTGGGTGCCAGTGGTGGCTCTTCACTTGTTGGTGGTCTGTGCAGTCACTGAGCTGCCATTCCGTGGAATTAACACTTAGCAATGGTGCCTTACTTGCATGCGACAGTCACATGACTGTCCATCTCTCCCCTCTATATCTATGGCACCTACCAACTAAACATAGATATCATCAATCCCCCCTCCCCCCTCAAAAAAATGAAGAAAAATGGAGATGTATCAACCTCTGGCGTGGAGTAAATAGCTGTAAGTTAGGGCACCGACCAACTAAAAATAGATTAAAACCCACAAAAATATAAAGAAAAATGAAGGCGTGTCAACTCTGGAGTGATCTGTGGGAGTATAAAACTTGACGTAGTAAAGGACGTGATGATGGCATGGTCTAGAACGAGCTAAACAGTGAGTGGTGGTATGCTGTCAAGACACTCTTGAAAAAAATATACATCGTTAGAGATGATGACGACAAGATGTGTGTTCGACCATGTTGACACTGAGAAATCAACAGTGAACTTTGATTGCGAAATACCAAAGATGTGGGCGTCTTCACGAGTGTCAAGTGGCTAAGAGTCAAATGCCCAGACACTGGACGTTGCTCGAATGAAGGCAATCCACTTTACCGAGTCTGTTCCTAGCATCAGCATTATCAGACTTCCTGGAGTAGGACAATTCGACACGGAATGACCGAGATGACTATCACGCAGGGCTTAGCCAGGATGGGACAGGAACGCGACGCGAGCACCTGGCCTCCCCACAACATATTTGAAATTGTAAATAATTGAATTATGAGACTCGCCATAGAAAAGAAGCGCAACGGAAACATTAGTAGTGACATATGAAATTGATTAGTAATATCAGAATTTGTGGGAAGGTAAACTTACCGTTCAGCGCCCAAGCTTCCGTGTTTTCCATTAGCAGTGTCTGAGGAATAGTAAAACTGTCCTGCCGATCTATTACATTATCTATAACTGTTAAACAAGAGAGCGGTTCAGGTTCATACGGCGATGCGGTATGAAGGTGAAATGTGCTATTACGATGCAATTATTTAGATGGGAAAGAAATAATTATCCTGCTCTTTAGAGCGAGTCAGTGCAATGATTGTGCGTTCCTCTCTACCTCATGAATATAGTACATAAGTCCACTCTATACTCTTTAGCTGCCTTCAGTCTTATACAAGTGCATAATATTAAAAAGGGTGTGAAAATGTCGATCAAATGTACACTTCTGCATAAATACATTTTAGTTTATTTGCCGCGAGTGATTCCTGTATAAGCGCCTACATATGATAGTATCAATGGCACTTTATTTGTTCTTGTTCTTATTACATATACACATTTCTTGGTCAATCAGTATTGTTTTACTGAGTTTATTCCTTAAATACATACACACGCACACACACAGTATATATATATATATATATATATATATATATATATATATATATGTATATATATATATATATATATATAATATATATATATATATATATCGATATGAAACCCCCTCAACCATGCTAGCCGATTCGAGCGTTTGACCCACGTAGCCTTGTTATGAATACTTATCCCATCACCGTGATTCATATAAATCATTCGAGCTACAAATGTCCTTTAATATCTAATTCGCTCTACCTCAGAATTGATATATTTTCATATAAGTACAGAAGGGGAATTTTCAGTTGATAATAATTTCGTCCCCCCATGGGATCAAACCACTGTCCAGTGGACGGGAAACGAAATCAGGAACGGACAGTGATGCTACCGAGTCGGCCAGCAGAGAGGCTAATAAGTTTCATATCGATTCTGACCATTACAAGTCACCGTCGATCTCGGCGTTTTCGTAATTAGAATCGATATGAAACCCCCTCAACCATGCTAGCCGATTCGAGCGTTTGACCCACGTAGCCTTGTTATGAATACTTATCACATCACCGTGATTCATATAAATCATTTGAGCTACAAATGTCCTTTAATATCTAATTCGCTCTACCTCAGAATTGATATATTTTCATATATGTACCGAAGGGGAATTTTTTAGTTGAGGGGGTTTCATATCGATTCTAATTACGAAAACGCCGAGATCGATGGTGACTTGTAATGGTCAGAATCGATATGAAACTTATTAGCCTCTCTGCTGGCCAACTCGGTAGCGTCACTGTCCGTTCCTGATTTTGTTTCCCGTCCACTGGACGGAGGTTCGATCCCATGGGGGGACGAAATTATTATCAACTAAAAATTCCCCTTCGGTACACATATGAAAATATATCAATTCCGAGGTAGAGCGAATTAGATATTAAAGGACATTTGTAGCTCGAATGATTTATATGAATCACGGTGATGTGATAAGTATTCTTAACAAGGCTACGTGGGTCAAACGCTCGAATCGGCTAGCATGATTGAGGCGGTTATCGATTCTAATTACGAAAACGCTGAGATCGACGGTGACTTGTAATGGTCAGAATCGATATGAAACTTATTAGCCTCTCTGCTGGCCGACTCGGTAGCGTCACTGTCCGTTCCTGATTTCATTTCCCGTCCACTGGACAGTGGTTCGATTCCATGGGGGGACGAAATTATTATCAACTAAAAATTCCCCTTCGGTACATATATGAAAATATATCAATTCCGAGGTAGAACGAATTAGATATTAAAGGACATTTGTAGCTCGAATGATTTATATGAATCACGGTGATGTGATAAGTATTCATAACAAGGCTACATGGGTCAAACGCTCGAATTGGCTAGCATGGTTGAGGGGGTTTCATATCGATTCTAATTACGAAAACGCCGAGATCGACGGTGACTTGTAATGGTCAGAATCGATATGAAACTTATTAGCCTCTCTGCTGGCCTACTCGGTAGCGTTACTGTCCGTTCCTGATTTCGTTTCCCGACCACTGGACGGTGGTTCGTTCCCATGGGGGGACGAAATTATTATCAACTAAAAATTCCCCTTCGGTACATATATGAAAATATATCAATTCCGAGGTAGAGCGAATTAGATATTAAAGGACATTTGTAGCTCGAATGATATATATATATAGATATATATATCTATATATATATATATATATATATAATATATTATGTATATATACATATATATATATTATATATATATATATATATATATATATACATATTTGTCAATTAATCCAATGGCCTTTTTCATTTACAGAAGCAGCTATGCATTCAGCAAGGCATGGCTATTTTCTATAGTACTGAAGAATGGCAGAACATAAAAAAAGTGCAATGGTACACCAAAATAAGATGCACTTTGCACCATTTCTCAGCATTCAGAATGGAGTAGAGCTGCCAAGACCTGCAGCCACACGAACATCAAGAAATGGAAAAAAAATCAGTTGAACATGAAACGTAACAGGGAGGTCATCCAATTCTTTCTTCTGGGACTTTTGTTTGAACGCGACTCAAACTTCCAATGAAGAAAAACATTTTTCATACGACTGGGAACTGACCTAAAGTATGTTATTATTATTATTATCATTATTATTATTATTATTATTAAGAAATACTCATAGTAGCATGAATATTAAAATGAGGAAACAAATCCATAGCTATGTATAATATTATGTACATGTATTTAAAGACAAATATATACAGATAGCTTTCGGCAATCTTTATATGTATGTAAATTATTGTTATTATTATTATATTATAGAACATAATGACTGGCCAGTATAGTTAACGGAAATGACGTCAGAGTTTTTATTATTATTATTATTATTATTATTATTATTATTATTATTATTATTATTATTATTATTATTATTATTATTATTATTATCAAATCCATAATTATATCCCCTTAAATTAATTGAACGAATATATAATATAGTATCTCTTTAGCAAATAGAAAAAAGGACCTTTTCAATAGTTCAGTAAATAATGGGATCTTTCTTTCCTAGACGGTAAGCCCCCAAGAAAGTTCGGGGGGTCGTTTTCTAGGACATTTCCCATTCCTATATCATTTCATTTGTTTAAAATATTCCTTCAGTTTTTGTTATTTGTTCAGGAAAATAAAAATAAAAAGAAAGGTCCAAAATGAATGCTCGTAGCAATATAAATATATATATATATACTACGAGCGTCCATTTTGGATCCTCTTTTGAGTATGCATGTGTGTGTGTAAGAGAGAGAGAGAGAGAGAGAGAAGAGATGCTTTTGTATAAAAAAAAAAGACCGTGAATGCTGATAACCCGTATCATTCTACAAAAATAGCGTTAAACAACGTTCTTTTCGCACCAGTGAAATATCAAGGAAAGCTTCACCGCAACCAAAATAAGGGGATGTCCTCCTTAACATTAGCTCTAGCATCGCCATTAGAAGTATTAAAATGAGCCTCCAGAGAGAGCGGAACAAGGAGAGAATTCGCAGTTGAAATCTGCCGTTGGCTCACGGGACATCTTTAGTGAACACATCTGGAGGCGGGAAAGGTGGCATTTGAAACATATTATGAAGTCAGGAAATAAATAAGTGAGAGAGAGAGAGAGAGAGAGAGAGAGAGAGAGAGAGAGAGAGAGAGAGAGAGAGAGAGAGAAACGCCATACCAAGGAAGCTACTTCACTACCTTAGATGTAAATCTTGATGACTTGCTCTCAAATCAAAAGTACCTACAGAAATTGAAAATCGAAGAGACAGGGCAGATATGCCAACTTCATTTCCAAGTATAAAATGTGAAGGGAGCAGTTAGTTTATCAATCTCTGAGTCTTAAACGACTTATGATTTTTACATGATAATCACTTTTGACTGATTCTCGTAGATTCTTTTGTAGCTCATTTATTCCGTTAAGGTTCTGTTAACCTTCCGGTGGCAGCTTCCGAGTGATAAAGTTATTGTCATTCTACTGTCTTACTTCACAGAATGATTTCAACGCCTCGTGAAGTTAGATCAAATATTCATTGTCGATTCTTAACCTTTTAACTCCGTCGAGTAAATGAAGCTTGAAATATACATTGATTTCACTGACAAGTTACTATTAATTACAAGTTACTCTTTCCCTCAAAGACTTTGGAGGGCTGTTAAAAGACGTAGCAAGGATTGTCTCTGTTGAAAATTATCTCTAGAGTTCAGAATTGATCTAACTTCGGTAAACTTTCTTTTGATTGCGAGTAATGCTTAACAGCCTGATACTTACGCTTCTCTGCCTTCTCAGTGGCTAAGTATTACAGAAGGGATTCCAACCTGTTGCTCACGAGCACCGCCCTGCTGCCTGGCAGTGCTCTTTCACAGTGTTAAAATAGTGCTGGGTAGCCCCACCCTGTTGAAAGTCTAACAAAGAGGTGGTGCTCCTGATGTAAAACAACAGTTTTTGAGCAGTACTGGTTATCATAAATGTATGATCAGGTAATAATTCAGTTTCATTGCTACTTTATATGTAAGTGTATGTATGCTTCATAGCTAGTCTAAACGTATAAATAATGTAACACTTGTGAGTTTCCCTGGGGAAATCTTACGCTGTACCATAGAGATTTTGGACGATTAATTCTTGACGTTGAAGGAACAATGACTTTAGAGAAACAACTTTTTCAAAAAATATGTTCTTAAACTATGCAGAATAATTTCTTAGTTTTAGCAAATTTGCGCAGTGCAGTGCCAAAAACCATTAGTGCCAACCCAAGTATAGAGAGAGAGAGAGAGAGAGATATGCTACTACAGGCAGCTTTTTACTCTTCGTTCTGGCACCAAAATTATGTTTTTATTTTGTCTATGTACACCAAAACATACTTCATGTAATTAACAATATCTTATAAGAAGCATAATTCAAATATTGAACAAAATATGTAGCACTCTCCAACGTGGATGATTTTTCTTTAAAGGATTTAATTTCCATAAATAATTTTTTACGTTTCTTCAATGTCAATTACTCGTTTTAATTTGCTGCTTTTCATTTGCATTGACAAATCTATAGGTATAATAAAAATAATAAGAAAATATTATGCGACATTCAGATTACACAGATTTTGTGCATGGTGCCATTGTGCTGCTTATTTTACTCATCTGCAAATTTTAAAAATCTATTTAGGAATATTTCCATATAATTATTGTTCCTATTCGTGTTGTTCAGCATGAAAAAAATTAATCATATTCAATAATGTTATCTCATTTTGTGTATGTCATTACATATCTACACGTAAAATGCATTAAAAACTTCCCAGGTTTTCGCTGTGAATCTCCTATTCAAGATATCTTTTAAAGTCAATTCCACTAACTGGACTAGATTTAAAATTCCCAAAATGAGGGGGGTACTCTCGTAACTAATTACAGGCAGTCTCTGGGTCATGGTGGGGGTTCCGTTCGTGACAGGGCGGTGTGAGCCGAAAATCGCCTTAACCCGAATCATCATAATTATAATGTGAATAAATAGCAACTGCGCTGTAAGTCCGGGTTGCAGCGCTGATGGATACCCATCATCTTAGAAAAAGTCAGAAACCCCATTTATAGAATTTGAACCCGAGGGAAGTCATCACTTCACCCAGACGTTGCTCTCACGCAAGTTTAAGGGGACACTTGTCCCGTGTAACTTTATCACTTGACAGCTCTAAACTTTGGAAATATCATCCTCATCCCAGGTTTCCGATGTCCTTCAGTTTACGAATTGAATCAGCCTGCATAAGTCAATATACAACTGAGCCTTCAGCCCACACTTTAGAATTCATCTGAGCAGTTTTGATTTCATATTTCGAGCCCTGGTAAGTTTTTTGAGTTTCTTGGCCAAAGCTTTCTTGGTATAAATAACTCTTCATGCTGGAGAGAAATTTTACAATATATGCATATTTGGATCTGTATGGGTGCAGGTTTAAACAAGACTTGTAATATTTATGAAAAAGATTAATATTTCTTTTTATTGTAATCTGAGTAGTGACATATTCCCTAATTTCTTTAGAGATTCCCCTTACATTCCCATGACCAGCGGCAGTTATTCGGGATTTTTAAAATCAACTATAGTGGAGGGAGGCTCAGTGCCTGACAATTTTGAAAAATGGCAACGTTTTTTTTAAATACCCCAGTTTTATAAGCTCGGAATATACACCTCAAATGTTTCGAGAAAAACATTTCTTATTTTCATGAATTTTCATAATAAAAACAGACAATAAATCGAGATTCTCTTGAAATTGACGCGGCTTCTACCGGAGAAAATGCTCGAAGGATATGGCATAAGCTACAAATTAGCTACTACAAAATATTTTTCCGCTGTCCAATGGCTTCTTCGGCATTTTACCTTCGATTTGAGTAAACAATTCAAACAGTGGCGGATCTAGAAATCTTCCATAGCGGAAGGGCATTTATACAGGAATATATATATATATATATATATATATATATATATATATATATATATATAATATATTTATGTACGCACTCATTTATATGCCCATATTAGTAATAGTTGTTTTTGTTGTTGTACAGTTGTTGGTTGAAATAATCATTAACTAAGCAAATTTTTGCTACTACTATTGATTTATTGAAAGAAAGCAATATTCCTTTATTCATAGCCATGGGGAGGCGGACCCCGTGACTAAGTGACTCCCCCCACCCTCCAACCCCGTAAATCCGCCACTGAGTTCGAACCCTACTGTCACTCCTAAACTTCCATCAGGAGCACAAACAGAAAATACATATAGTTGATAAGTTAGCGATTAAAACCCAAAATTTCAGCTTTCATTATAAAAGAAATGGAATCTTCGAGCGTAAATCCTGACCCTTTAGTCCACAAACAACAAGGACTAGAGAGCTCATGGCCGCATTAGCAACTATCGTCAGCACTCGAACTTGGTCACATTCTTGTTTGCGGCACAAGTTAACGAACAAAGGCCGGCCTCATGGCACGGCGAAAATAAGCCCCCACTCCCAATTGGACTTGTGTCAGGTGCAATCAAGATCGACAGTCCAGACCAATGTATCGTGAAACAAGAGTTGTGCCGCGTCCGTAACGTGATTACTCCCGGCCAAAGCCCTGAGCCCAAGGCAGTGTGCCAGAGCTAATGGGTGCATCACATGCATTTTCTTTTCCACGATGCTTCATATATTCTGTTTGGCTGCTTTTGCTGCTCGCACGGCATGCTCTCTCTCTCTCAAGCATAAACAGTTACTTAAGTATAGCAATTATGTACGTGTGTATGTATGTATGTCTTCTTCTTTCCCACCGTTATCCTTGTGTTAAGGGGTCGGTTGCCTGATGCGCCTTCTGTCAAAGGCATCATCCTCTACCAAACCTCTCCTCTCCATATCTTCCTTCACTTTATCTCGCCATCTCATTCTCTGTCTTCCTTTCGATCTTCTTCCTCTAACAAGTACCTCCCAAGCCCTCTTCACTCCCTCCTCGTACGTGCATATATATATATATATATATATATATATATATATATATATATATATATATATATATATATATATATATATATATAGAAATATATATATATATATATATATATATATATATAGAAATATATATATATATATATATATATATATATATATATATAGAAATATATATATATATATATATATATATATATATATAATATATAGAAAATATATATATATATATATATATATATATATATATATATATATATATATATATATATATATATATATATATATAAATAGATAGATAGAGAGATATGCAAACAGACAGATAGGTAGAATCCTCAGTTAATATGAGATGAAATATAGCATTACAGCACCTATCGTCACAACTGTCGGCCATTTTAGGCTATCCAATGTACACCAAATAAAAAGAATAAGCGATTGTAAGTCATACTTCAGTTTTCTTTGTTACTCAGCCAAGGCCCTTCTGTCACTGCATCCCATCCCTTCGAGGGGAACCGCCCCTGACATTAATTGTGTCTAGAGCGTTGCATTGTAGAGGCGGCACACTTAGGGTTCTTTCAGTGACCCTTCGGTCCCAGCTGCAGTGGTTTCCGTCTTTTACTTTTCAGAGTTTTCGTCAGGTCTTTCTTTCAATTTGGTTGTTCCACTTCTTTAACTGTGATTTACTTTAATTACTCATCTTTCATTCAAGAACAAATCCTTCAGGCAATTCCTGGGAGAGGCTAGTAGTGTAACATAGTGGTTTTTATTAAACTGTTCTCCATAATAATAATAATAATAATAATAATAATAATAATAATAATAATAATAATAATAATAATAATAATAATAATAATAACTTTGTTCAGAAACCTCCCTAAACTATATATTCTGGATGAATGTGAAAATATTTGCTATTTGTGAAATCTATTTGAGACCACTAAATTCTCCTTCGCTGAAGTGATAAACAACCATTTCCCATTCATCGTCGGCAAATGAAAACTCTAAGCCGCGGCAGATTTAAAGTATATATCACGAAAGCAAATACCTTCGAACTTTATTACGTTCATTTTTAATCGTAAGCTGGTCTCATATATCTTTCTCACGATGTGTTTTCAGATTCTGGTCACCAAGATGCTGAAGACACTACCAGATAGAAATAATCATTTTGCATCTCCTCAATTTTTGCAAGACTTACAGTAGGTGGCATGCAAGTAAACTTAATTCGTAAATAATTACGACAAATGACACACCACACGCATGCCCTCCGACGGGAGAGACTAATGTAACAGAACAGCGCCCACAGGGAATACGGCTGAACTAATTAAGGAGATGCTGGGGAACGCAGAAGCACTCGAGACCTTAGCGAGATATTAAACCTCACATTAGCATATCCTTCGTTGCTTCGTCTGCGAACCTCGCTTCCTTGCCCTTGGGGTATTCCATCCTCCTCCGTCAAGCGTCCCTACGCGAGCCCGTGACAGGTGGGTACGTTGACCCAGACAGCAATAAATAATTTATAGCGTTTTTGGTCCGTTAGTATTATGGAAATGAAAAACAGAGCGCAAATGTATTTCGCATATTGTTAAGTGTTGTATACAGCTTGACAACCTGGAAAAAAATAATAACCCATCTGCATAAATACAGGATGTGGAAAAGGAAGAAAGTGAACATCATTACAAAATGCGAGTAATGGTTGAAAAGCAGGAAAAGTTCACTTTTGATAATTTGACTTTTACAAAGACATATGGATTTGTAACCGAATGACAAAATACACATAGTTATCACATAAAAGTAATAAGAATGGAATTAGATGGCTCACAAAACCAAAATTTTAACGACCTAAATCTCAACACCAATAAAAGTGAAGGGTAAAAATGTTAATGCTTTAGTGATAATAACTTTCCCAATATTCGATTATTTCTCTGTTAATTACAGTTTCCCCGTCTTAGGTGAAACTTGTAGATACTGTATAAGAATCTCAAAGTATGGGGCGTAAAAACCCGCTTCAACATTCAGTCGTTAATTTTACATTGTGTCGGTAGGCTTCAACATTGAACATATGCCGCTAGCTCGTTACTTTGGTTTTATGTTTTCAGAAATGGTCTTCTTATGTTTTATAATTGTCTTTTAATGTTTTATCGTCAGTATCGTAGCTTCTGAAGAATAGTTTTTTTTTCTTCTTGTATGATCTTCACTTCAGGTAGTATTTTGTTGTATAGTCCTCGTGCACAATGTACTACAAATGCTCTCTCGCCTGACTTACAATTTGTTCTTGGTTTAAATAGTCTTTATGCTTCACTTGCATGTCTGATCACAATATTCATTTCAGGTCTAAAGAAGCTTCAGCAGTTTCTCAGGTATGTTGGGTCACCATATTTTAATGCTTTAAAGGCTGTAAGAAATAGTTTATATTCTATTCTTGCTTTTATTGGAGGGTAATGTAGCTCAATTTGTGCTGGCGTTATTCTATGACAGGAACTTACACAGTATATACTTTTATTAACATGGCGGCTCTATTTCGTACCCCCTGTGGTTTTCTTGGTAGGTAGTTGGGGAGACCGTTGTATATACGTAACGTTGCAATATTCAAGCTTCGAAAGTATTTGGTTGCAAATTGCTGTTTTCAGAATATCTTCGTTTAGGCATTTTTAAATAAATGCAATGGTTCTAATGTGATTGTTAAATGTTTTTACAATATGCAACATAGGGTTCTTCAATAACAATTAATTATCAACAAAAACTCCCAAGTTCCTCACGTACTGTCGCTGCAGTATGTATTGTTAACGAGGCAATAGTTATTCTTTTGAAGTGTTCATATTTTCGTAGTGCCTTATCAGATCCAAATAACATAAATTAAGTTTTGTCTTCATTAAGTTTCAATTTCTTCTCCGACATCCATCTTCTGATATCTTTCATTATTGCATCCATTGTACTAATGGCATCTACTATTTCGACAGGAAAATAAAACTAAGTATCATCAGCATACAATTTATACTTAACCTTGTGCTTATTTACAATTCTAGATAGTTAAATTGTGAGAATGCCAACAATAGATTTAGGTCAACTGTGTCGAATGCTGCTCTCAGGTGGAGCATGACCAGATGCCACATTTTCCATTTACTATAATTTTTACCATATTTATAATTACACACGTGTGGACTTTGTTAGGTGTGTGTGTTTTTTTTCTATACATTGACTGATCCTCAGGTTATTGTTGAGTTGCTCTAAGTGTTTCCGCGTTTGTTCGTGAACTACCCATTTCTATAAGTTTTGATAAGTAGTACGATAGGTTCGATATATTGGTCTATTGCAGCTTAGATTTTAGTTATCGCCTTTTCCTTTATAAGCCGGCTTTATACAAGCAAGTTCTCACTCTCCGGGAAGGATGCCTGTGCTACACTTATTTTGAAAATATCAAAATATAGCTCCCGCAAATGATCACAATATTTTTTCTTCTTTTAAATCTCGCATAGGAAACGGTTAATTTTCACAACAGGTGTTTTTTTCTAATTTTTTTGAAGTCATTCATTTCCAGTTCTTTAAATTTACAAAATTTACCCTTTCTTATTATGATCATCGGGAGATCTGGACGGTCCTTCTTATCTAATTTATGACAGATACTCTATTTTTTAAGTAGTTCTCAAAATTATCGGCCGTGTTTTTGTGGTCACTATAAAATTTAAATCGGGAAGACCTTTTTCTTTTTTGAGTCAAAATATTCCGGCTAAATTACCATTGATTTTTCTGGGATTTTTTCTCTTCACTAAACTTCTTATATTGTAATAATATTTTCTTGGTTTTCATAATCAAGGTACTGATATCTGGCCGTTTTATACAGTGACCACTTTTCACTACTTGATTCTTTCGATCTTTTCCATAAGTCTTCCATTTTCTCTTCTCTTTCTTAGCTTCAGCGTTAATTTGCTGGTGCACACAAGATATTGCTCCTGAACTGTGCAATGTAATTGCAGATAGACTGAAAAATCTCCTACACACAATATGTCGAGCAAAGGTATAACAACAAATTGTTTCTCACTCTTTTCAGTATTCCAGCATCACAAGAAGAGTTTTACACTACAAAACAGGTAAATTCCAACAATGTTTTATGGTGTTCATATCTGTAGTGAATTTATATAATTAAGAAAACAAAAAATCGTTTGAATTTCATGTTCGCAATTCTTCATCACATTACTGTCAGTTAACTTCGTCTGTCGACTCGTCAGTTTGTCAGTCGTAACTTGACCCTAGTGAAGTGAAATTGCAGCCATCGGTGGTCATTTGTGTGTAGTGCCGGGTGTTTTTTAATGTCCTTTTCGCATCTCATTTTCAGCGTTTAACTTTCTCCTCCTTTAGTATACGGTAAGGTTATACATGGTTCTACAAGAAATAAGGATAATTTCTATTTTCTGTTTTTACAATTACTGTAGTAACCAATCCTGTATGACTGTACCATGTAGTAGCCTAGTCATTACTGTACTTCCCAGGCGGGACATACCTAGGTAACGTAGGCCTAAGCGTAGCAGTAAGTTTCCATGAAATGTTAGGCTTAATGGTAGATTTATGCTGGTTTGATAGGTAATTCCCTCTGACATAGCTAACTACTATAATTTTCGTGGCTCGCCTCTGGTCTGGGAGTCTGGAACGTATTTGTGTAGCTCTTAGTAAATGTCCAGGAGAAGGCCGCACCCGTTTTTCAAGTATTAACGACGAAAAACGGCAAAAAACGACCAAATTGGTGTTGCACATCGTATAGAAACATGAGGAAATGAATAAAAAACAAGGTAAGACTTACTCTTACACACAAAATGTAAGCATAAACCTTCTACTACAATTATGGGGGACCCCATTGGGAAGCAGGGTTTTTGGGTGGGGGGAGGAGGAGAAAAGTGATTTTTGGGGCAATACCGAACCTAATACAACCACCTAACCTAACCAAGGGCCCTGTACCCCTACCTAGGCCTATCGGGGGGGCGGAGCCCTTAGGGCCACAGTGATTTTCGGGGCACTACCAAACCTAATACAACCACCTAACCTAAATTAGGGCCCTGTACCCCTACCTAGGCCTGGCGGGGGAGGGCTCTGCCCCCCCTGCGACCCCCCTTAAGGCCACATTGATTTTCGGGGCACTACCGAACCTAATACAACCACCTAACCTAACCTAGGGCCCTGTACCCCTACCTAGGCCTAGCGGGGGTTAAGGCCACTACCTAACACATCCATCAAATCAAATCCAAGGTGATGGTACTGCTGTATACATCGTTATACTACCACCATTATAATATACTTTATAAATTAATGAAGCTTACCTTAACCCCCAAAAGACGAGGAGCCACTTTTCTGGCTTTCCAACTCCCGACGCTGAGCCACTTTAGTGGCCCGATTTGAACCGCGCGCCAATACTTTCAGAGACAGATTTCTTACACCAGTACCGTGCTCTCTGATGCCGTATCAATACTTCAGTGTCATTGGCTAAATGTTATTACATCACAATGACATCATTAGAATCCCGTTACTTAATTGGTTAAAAGGTTTATGATGTTGAAAAAAGCAAAAATTCCCGGGAAAACTTCAGTCTCGGCGTTGGTTTTGAGTGTTTCGTAACGGCCTCTCGATAACTGTTATCTTTTATCGTTATTTTTGTAATTATTACAGGTTAATATGGGATAAAGACATGATAGAATGATAATATAAGTTTTTAGTGATAACAGGAATTACCAGTAATGGAATAATTCGTATATCGTATAAGTGAATTCGTAGCAAAAGCTAATATTTTTTTGAATGAACATTGAGATATCATGGTTGGCGTCTTGGTTTCGAGTGATAATCATTATCATAATTCTTATTTTTCGTTATTATTGCATGCTGATATTGGATAAAAACGAGATATAGAGAAAATGGAGTTAATACGAGCTGTAAATTATGTAAATACATCGCATATCAGTAGTTGCAAAATGTTTTTACCTTATTTATTTTAGGTTGAAAATTATGGCGTCCCCTTCAGTTTCAAACGAAATCACTGACATTTCATTTTATGAAACAAGTGATGAGGAACTTTCAGATTCTGATGATACTAATAGTGAAATGGAAAGCAACAGTGATGAGGATGACGGATCATCTTCAGAAAGTGAAACAAATACATGTGTATCAGGTGGTGTGTGGGCGTGCCTCATTGGTGAGGATGCTGGCCCTATTCCAGTGCCATTTAGTGCCACCCCAGGACCTATGCATTCTCCACAGGCTGACGCCCCCCCAATTGCTTATTTCAATTTATTTTTTCCTGATTCCTTTATGCAGACTACCTATAGTCAATGAAATAAATAGGTACAGTGATTCATTTGTATCTAATAAGAGGGAGTATTTGCAGTGCCATCCACGAGCAGCCGTTCATAATTGGATAACAGATGGGCACACTAACATCAAAGAAATGAGAGCTTTTATTGGCATAGCTCTCAATATGGGAATTGTGAGATTACCAGAGATAAACGATTACTGGGACACTTGCCATAAACCAATCTCCCAAACTTGGTTTCGGGAACATTTTGCCAGAGACAGGTTCAAACTGCTCTTGAAATTTTTGCACTTTGCAAACAATGAAGAAATGCCCGCCCAAGACTCTCAAGATTATGATCCGCTTTATAAGATCAAACCAGTTATTGATCATTTTGCACATGTCTTCAAAAGACATTTTCATCCCTCGCAAAACATTGCCATAGATGAAAGTATGGTAGGTTTTAGAGGTCGCACACCTCATCTTCGACAGTACATGCCGCAAAAAAGGCATGCAAGGTTTGGTGTCAAGCTGTGGTGCCTTTGTGATACTGAAACTGGCTATACTCATACCTTTGAGGTGTATAAGGGGGTCAGGCAGGAAGATAGGAGTGGTGAGGGTTTCATTTACAATTTAGTGATGCGTTTGATGAGGCAGGCTGACCTTTTATATCAAGGTTACCATCTAGGACTTGATAATTATTTTACCTCTCCCCAGCTATTCCAGGACCTGTACAACATGAAAACTACTGCTACTGGTACAGTAAGAAAAAGTAGGAAGGGGCTTCCAAAGAATTGCGTAAATGCCTCCTTGGCAAACCAGAAAGTGTGTGAAAGGAGGAAGGGACCTCTTTTGTGTGTTGCATTCAAGGATGGTAAAAACCAACCAATTTTTCTTTCAACAAAATCAAAGGGGGGTTATTCTGACTATACAAATAGCAGGGGGAAGGTGGTAACAAAACCCAATGTTGTCATTGATTATAACAAATGTATGGGGGGCGTCGACCTCAAAGACTCAAAGCTGTACAAGTATTTGGCTGAGAGGCGCACAGTCAAATGGACAACAAAGGTGGCCTTTGCTCTTTTTGGGACTGCTGTTCTAAACAGTTATATACTGTACATAAAGCATACAAGCTCCCAGAACAGAATGCCACGAAAGCACTACATGCTTTCAATAATTGAGGCTTTGGTTGAGGACTACAGACCGAAAAGGCCATCACACAAAAGAAGAAGCAATGCAGAGATTGCTGCAAGCAGGGAAGCTCGAATTGAGCCACCTTCACATGAGATTGCAGTTCCTGAAGATGTTCATGAGTTACATAAATTGCCCAAAGGTAAGCTGAGAATGTGTGTCGCTGGGCATGAACGCAGAGTACGCTCTACTTGGGAATGCCAAAAGTGTGATGTTGGGCTTTGTGCTGCATGCTTTGCTTCATATCATAAGAAGAACTAAGAGTAAGTACCGACTTATGGATGTACATAATTTTTCCTTTCTTTTGTTTAGTATACTGTATCACATGTAGATATATGAATGAACATGTTCATGCACTCACGTTCTTATATATTATAGTATATATAATATCATATATATATATAATAAATATAAATAAAATTATTATATATAGATATATCGTTATATATATATAATATATATATATATATATAAATATATATATATTATATTATATCAGGCAGTCCCCCGGGTTACGACGGGGGTTCCGTTCTTGAGACGCGTCGTAAGCCGAAAATCGTCGTAAGCCGGAACGACGCTTGGAAATATGTCTTAAACTAATAAAAAGTTATAAAAACCTTACTTGTAATCCTTTGGTTACACTACATGTTGTTTCCTGTAGTTTTATGTGCAACCTGGAGTTATTTTCATAAAAGAATGCTGGTTCTTGAAGGTAAAAACTATTGTAATCCTCTGGTGACACTACATTCTTGAAGTTTTATGTACAACCTGGAGTGATTTTGCAAAATCTTGAGGGCTACAAGAACAGCTAATTACTATTTACGTATCATATAGACTAATTAAAGTAAATGTATCTTTAAATAGGCTTATATATTAGTATCAACAAAACATTTCCTGCCATGAGTCAGAGGCCGTTTAATGAAACGAACACTTCTCTGTCCTATCTGTTCAGAAAATAAACGTTACGTCAATCCCCGAGACCATTGTTGCCAAAGCGTCTCTCTCTCTCTCTCTCTCTCTCTCTCTCCTCTCTCTCTCTCTCTCTCTCTCTCTCTCTCTCTCTCTCTCTTATCAAATTACATTGGAAACTTGACATACGATTGCCCTAATATACGAATGTTTTGAGATACAACAGAAAATTTGCGAAAATACAAGCTTTGATATACAACGAAATATTTGAGATACGATTTTGCGATGAGTGTTAGTTTGTATAGGCGACCGATAAATGGCGTTCAGTCTGTTTGTTTGTTGGTGCTGCATGTTAACACGTCGTTGTTTAGTTCGTTGTATTTGCGCCTATTTTTCGTGTTATTTTGTCTATTTTATTATTAACCATGGGTCTCAAAGCTAAAGACAAAGCAGGTGATAAGAAAAAACACAAGAAAATGATTTCGATGGAAGCAAAACATGAAATTATAGCAAAGCATGAACGTGGCGTTCGTATCGTCGATTTGGCAAACGAGTATGGTCGAAATCCTTCTACAATATCCACGATCATCAAGCAGAAGGAAGCTATAAAAACCCCCGAGACCATTGTTGCCAAAGCGTCTCTCTCCTCTCTCTCTCTCTCTCTCTCTCTCATCTCTCTCTCTCTCGTCTCTCTCTCTCCTCTCTCTCTCTCTCTATCTCTCTCTCTCTGATCAAATTACGTACTGGATAATGTCTCTCTTTGGATACTTCGATTTTGCCAAATATTGAGGGCTACAAGAACAGTTGATTACTATTTACGTATCATATAGACTAATTAAAGTAAACGTATCTTTAAATAGGCTTATATTATTAGTATCAACAAAACATTTACTGGCATGAGTCAGAGGCCGTTTAACGAAACGAACACTTCTCTGTCCTTAACTCGGAGCGTCGGAAGACGCCTCTCTCTCTCTCTCTCTCTCGCTCTCTCTCTCTCTCTCTCTCTCTCTCTCTCTCTCTCTGATCAAATTACTGGATAATGTCTCTCTTTGGATACTTGGAATTTGCGTTGTAATCTAACCAGAAACTTCGTTTTGTTATTATTACTGGAAACAAGCAATGATTTTTTCATTATTTGCGCTTTTGGACTGTTATATGTAAACTAGTATGTATTCATTCGCTCGGAAACTAGTTCCGCATATGAGGCGTCACTAAAAAACATAGAAAAATACAACATAAAAAGTGTCGAAAATCATCATAATCTCAAAATTTTTGTTGTAATCTAACCAGAAACTTATTTTTATTAATATACTGTGCTAAACTATAAAGGATTTTTATCATAGTATGCGTTTTTTAAAAGCGTCGTTAACTCGGAGCGTCGGAAGCGTCAGCGTCGTAACCTCGGAACAAGCGTCGTAACCCAGGACGGATTTTTCCATTGAATATTTAAGAAAAAGCGTCGTAACCTCGGAACGTCGTAAGCCGGAACCGTCGTAACCCGGGGACCGCCTGTATATATATATATATATATATATATATATATATACATATATAATATATATATATATATATATATATATATATATATATGTATGTATGTATGTATATATATATACCAATGCTTGTTTGTGCTGTGTTACTGAACAAGGCATATTTCATCATACGTTCAGAGGTGTTTTGCGTTTGTAGTGCCAGTGTGTTGAGTAGTTATGAATTATACTCTAAAAATGTTCCAAAATGTTGTATATCCATCTGCTTTTGCTTTCCCCTGAATGACAAGTAAATTTGGAATATTATAGCAATGAGTTTACGTAAATTGATCAAGCAGTAATTTATGAAATTAGGATACAAAATTTGTCTTCACTAACGCTGGGAATATTGACCAAATTTTGGATAATAAAGGAAAATCTAGAAAAAATATAGAGAAGGGAATAATACAATTTAAAAGGTGTCCATTTCATATAGAAAGGTTCTGTCTTGAACTTGCAATTTATTTGAAGTGAAAATAGTAAGTAATAAAGAAGATATTAACAATACACTACAAATAATGAACTGTGCGTAACCTGTGCGGATCAGCGTATCAATTTTAGCTACGTACGTACCACCCGCCGTTCAAATTTACCGCGTCTTGCGGGGGTTAAACTGTTGGTTGATAAAGATGTGCTGCTGCTTTGAGGAAAACGTGAAGCCGTTGCGAAGGTTCCCTAACATGCAACTTAAAGTAGGAAGTGGCCAGGTACCCGACGAAGTGTTGCTTTCTCCTACCAAATTTAGGCACTAAATTCTTCACGTCCCGCCACTTCCTCTCCACAGTATTGGTATGAGCCTGTGTCTGGGGATCAACAAAGTGAAGGCTGTGGTTAACAGTCAAATGCTTAAAACTTCTGCCAGACAGTCATATGCGCGCCAACAGTCAGAAATTATGGTTGTGCCTGGCTCGATCCTCTCCTTAATCACCGAGAGCAGGGTGTCACGATCCCGGGTTTCCACGGGAACCAGGAAAAACTCTCGTGATTCGCGGCAAATACCACCAAATACCCACTGGCCGTCTATTACTCGGCCAACGTTATATTTCCGCTTGCCGAATTTGGACTTGTCAATTTCCACTATACAATTGTTGCCGCCAATTTTCTTGCTGCGCCGAAATACCCAATTAATTACTACTTCCCTGCAAAATGACGACCAATCGCATACAGTACCTTTATTTAATTTTAATTCAGAAATGGCTACTTCATAGCAAAACCAATTTTGAACCCACAAAACTATAAATTTCAAATTAGTTTCAATGTCCAGTTTCACTTTTGAAAACCAGGTACCCACAAACAAAGACACTTTATATGAACAACGCTTACGTCTACGTCCTTTCGTAATGTAAGATTTATCACACCTAAAACTATGTTTATTATAATCTACCCTTCACACTTCATGGCAATATGGACAAATTTTATTTTGTAAAATTAAATTGTGTCTCTGGCACAAATCCACTAGTTTTTGAATATTCCCCGAATACGCTAAAACAAATTCACCGTAACTAAGGAAACAGTCAGGACAAGAAGCTGGAATTTCAACTTCTTGTGCAATAACAGCTGAAGTGCTTGCTACGGCCTCCATGTCTAAGAACGAACTGAAATTTCTGGGTAAGATAATGTATTTTCGCGCTGAGAAAATTTTCAAACACCTGCGCCATTGGCCAAAGTTGATGAGGTGTCAGAAAATGAAACTGTGATTGGGCAAACGTGTAAGACGTCATAGTGGACTAGTTTTTCTGCGGATTATAGTAGTTACAGGGCTCATTTGAGCTAAAAAAAAAGACAGTCAACAATATCAACAGACTTAGAAAAATTCTGGGAGGAAGACAAGAGTAGCGTGAGTTTGATCGTCGATATTTCGACTGTTATTGAATTTCACTAAATTATCTCGCTCGTATACCATTATTTACATACATTCCTACACATTCTAGTAAAAATACACTGAAAATCACTGATATCTTCATGGGGCCCTCTCCTAGACATTAACCTAGCTCTTACCTAGCCTATATTGAGGAGGGATAGTTAAGCTAGGCTAGGCTAACTATTCTAAGTATAAGTTTTGGGTGATCTTTTTACTTCAGACCTTTGGTTAGATATATGGTTTTCGTATGTTTTATTGTGTGCACCTATCCGAGGCTCATTTCGTTTGAAAACGAGTTGGTAGGTAGGCTATACTTAGCTTGCTACTCTAATGATCACGAAAAGCAAGTGAGTCCTAGCTTCGACTAACAAGTTTCAACAACACTACTTAGGCCAACTCATACTTCAACGCTTAAAACTGTTGCAGCCTGTTTCATTGTACTTTCTCCCTTTATTCCTAATAAGTAATCTATGGAAATCTTCATCACACACCTTTTTTTTTTTCTTTTTCAAGTACAAGTTACTGTTATAACACTTCCATGGGCTTAAGGTGGATTAGATATACACTTTGTGTAAAGTACTTACATATTTATTGTCTCTTCACTACATTACAGGTGCTATTTTTTATTACTATACATACCTAGGTAGTGTTACTGTCTTGATCTTGGCCATCCTTTTTGTTTACTGTTTACCTCCTTCGTTCTTTTTGACTGGGCCCCACCAGCCTTACAAAATAGAAAGATAGTAGCAATGTATCGTTTATCAGGGTTATAACAGTTACCATGTCCTGTAACCAGATAGCAGCTGGATAAATGATTGGATTGAAGACCACAAATTCTCGGAACATCACGCTGGAAGCTTCTGGAAATAACAATAAAGCCAAGGTTGGTGGGTCGCAGAAATGACTAGAATGTTAAACTATTACCTTCTCCCATCGGAAAATTAGATGTGTATTTCCTAACCCATTCAAATTAATATATAGTAACTATAAAACTTGGGTAGTCAGGTCCTTACCTAGCAGAGGGTGTGGCATGTTTTGTGTCTCTAGACCCCCTTGGCTTCCCTTACCAAGCTAGAGGCGCATTGCCTCCCTGGTTCCCTTACCCAATTTAACTAAAGGCAATGTAGATTGAAACTATTGGGTTGTGACCTAACCTAACCTAGGGCACCAGACCATTACCCAGCTGGAAGGGGCCCGTTGCTGAATAACCACTGGTTCCATGCAACGTAAAAGCACCATACAAACAAACAAACAAAAAACAAACCAGCTGGAAGGGATGATCCCCAACCTAATCTGATTTAGGGCACTGTAAATTAGAATGGTAGGGTTGCACTTAGTTTTGAATTTCACATTACAAACCTTCAATAACCCTTAGCTTAATCACAATCAGAACCTACTGAAGTATTATGGAAATGTTGGAGTACATTTTTATTTCATTTTCTTGTATTTCTCTCATCTAAAACCCTTTCCTAGAGTGTTTCCCATAATGGTAGGATGAGGTGGGTGAATACCGACCAAGGGGGAACACTGACTGAATGCTCTGGTATGAAAACTTTTAAATTTTACACCGAAACTCACCACCAACACAGCAACCATCTCGGTGAACAACACGAAAGCAACAGGTTTATGCTATCACAACGTCTGTGTTTATCAGGTAAGAAAATGGTATTATTTTATTTATGGACATTAACAATGTAGTGTATTTTAACTTAGTTCACAATGTTAAGGAAGTGATAACAAAACACTTCTTCTCAATACATTATTGTCGCTAATGCATACTTACAGAGAAAAAAAAAAATTAAGTTTTATGCATGACACTTACCTGGCAGGTATATATATAGTTTTATCCTCTGTCGCACTGGCAGAATTTCAAAATTCGCGGGAACCGCTAGTACACTGGTAGTTCAGGTGATCGCCACCCCGTTCCCGTGGCGCTGGTGCTTGGAACCATTCCCATTTTCGTCAGATTTTCTCTGCCAGCCGAACCGGCAACATCGTTGAAGGTTCTCTGATAGAATTTCCTGCTCGTTGACTGACTTTTCAATGTTTGGAGTTTGGTATCGTATTTGGAAAGTTAGCTTGGCAATCGCAATTGATATTTCTTTAGTATGTCTGATTCAGATAGTATGTTTAGAGTTTGTGTGAAAGAAGGGTGTAAGGTGAGACTGCCGAAATCATCGGTAGATCCCCATACTGTGAGTAAGAAGTGTCGAGAGTTTGTGTGTACGTGGGAGAACAGGTGCAATGAATGTGAGAGTCTGAATGAGAAAGAGTGGAAGGCTCTTGTTAAGTATGTGGAAAGATTGGAAAAAGATCGGGTGAGAAGATCAGTGTCTAGAAGTGAGAGATCTGGATCTTCGAGTAAACCTTTGAATGAATCTATTTCTGTTTCTTCTCCAGCTCATTCACATGTAGATTTAGTAGCACCTTCCCCCCAGGTATCTCCTGCGCCCGTTGCTGTATCTGAGGACACAACTGATCCGCAGATTGTGAAAGTGTTCGCTGCCCTTGCTTCTATGGGTGATCAGATCAAGAGTTTAACGGATAAAGTGGAAGTGTTTAATGTTGGTGACAGTGTTGTGGAGGGGGTGCCTGATCGTCCCTCTCGTGCTACTAGACCTAGACCTTTGTCAAGCTCCCAGACCCAAGGGAGAAGGCATGTCGACAGTCGAAGGGAGGCGAGAGGGATTGTCTCACGATCAGTCATCCCTTCAGGCAGTCCTGTTGTTACGTCCCAGGCTGCAGCAGTACGCCAGAGAAAAGGCGTTACTGGGAAGTGCTTTTATTCTTCAGATAGCTCGGCTTCAGGAAGGAATAGACACTTTTTGGAAGAATCGCGTCCTCTCAAGAGATCGTACATGCCGACCTCGTCCCAGGATGAAAGGGTCTACGCTCAAGAGGGGTGGAGTAGCCCTGAGATTTTTTCGTCGGAAGATGAGGACACAACCCCAATCAAAAGGAAGAGGATTTCTCGTCCTTAAGAAGTTGCTAACCGTTCGATGGTCGGTTTTTCTCCTAGTAGAGAACCTCCGCTTCGTAGACGTCAGGATCGCTCTCCTCTTCGTATCAGCCCCGTGTGTCCTCGTTCTCCTCCTTCTCATGAGTCTCGTCAGGAAGCGGAGACTAAGGACGTTTTGAGAGATATGCAGGCGAAGTTAGCCGTCCTTGTTAAGTCAAGGGAATGGACCGAGCAACCGTCTTCTAGGCGTAAGGATGCATCTCTTCCAGTTAAGTCCTCCAAGAGGACGCAGGATAAGTCGTTGCCTCCTCTTTCTCAGGCGGCCTTCTCTCGTAATCTAGGACGCAGTGTGTCTTCTAGGAGGGATGTTTCTCCGACACCGCAGGACGCAAGAGGAAGATTGATGGACGCATGGTGGACGCGGCGCTTGCAGTGGACGCAGGACGCAGGCGGCAGGATGTTGAACCGTCTTCATCCCGACAAGACCGGGAAGGTTTTTGTAAGGACGCGGTATCACATTCGCTCTCCAGGCAAGCTTTGGAAAAGGATTCCTCAGCTGATTTTCAGCAAGACCTCGACTTCCAGGTTGTTTCGTCAGCGGAGGAGGACTTAGCTGATTTATTTTCGGAAGATGACAAGAATGTAGAAGCTCCTTCCTCGGATTATAAGAGGCTAACTGATTGCCTCCTATCTTTGTTTGAAGGGGACTTTCAACTGTCAGCGCCGTTATCTCCTCTTTCTCAGTTTTCGAGGACTAAAGCTCCCAAGAAGTCTTCTTTCTTGAAAATGACGCTTTCTATCACAGCTAAGAAAGCCCTTCAACGCATTAATGAATGGTTAAAGGAGAAGAGGGAAGCGGGGAAGACTTCGTTCGCTTTCCCTCCAGCCAAGTTGGCTTTGAAGTCTGGAGTGTGGTACGCTACGGGGGAAAGTCTTGGCCTGGGAGTACCTGCCTCCTCCCAGGGGGACTTTTCTAATATTGTGGATAGCTCTCGTAGGCATGCCTTACTACACGCAGCCAAGGTGTGGTGGACTTCATCAGAATTCGATCATTTGTTAAAGGGCATCTATCGAACTTTTGAAGTCTTTATTGTTCCGATACGTAATACAAACCCCTCGGTCTTTAACAATAGGAAGGTAACTAGCGGCAGCTGGGACGGTCGTAAGCTTCGAACAAGGGGAGAACGGTAGTTAAATGCTTGTCCGATCGTGCGCGCGCCTGCGCGCCCGAGAGGTGAAGAATCACTTTTGCTTTCGGCCGCGGGTGTGAAGGACGTGTTCGTCATCGCTCTCTGCCCGCTTCATCGTCGTATGCTTTGTTTATATTGTGTTTTCTACTAATGGTTTGGTTTGACTTGAAAATGAAACTGTAAGTACACTGTTTTCATTTTCATTACTTAATTATGAATCAACATGGAGCTATCGCCGTAGAGACGGCGATTTCCGCTCTTTTCATGTATTGAACCCTTGAATTATGTCTCGGTGACCGAGGGGGGGCGGGCGCACTCGCGCCGAGTCATGTATTTTGGGCGAAAGTGTGTAATTGAAAGATGTAAGTACTCTTTTTCATTATATTTTTGCCCTGTGCGTTCGTTGCCGAGAGCTTGATTGCGCTCGGCAAGAGCCTCTTATTTTGTATGAATAGAATGCAATGAAAGTGGATTCGCAATGCAGTTTTCTTTTCATTTATTAATTGCATCAAATTTAATTTTGGATCAATTTCCGCTCTTACCCGGGAATTAATCCTTACGATTTATTGCTGTGAAAGTGAAAATAGCAAGTGCAGTATTGTTCATTTTCATATATATTTATGATAGCATCATATTATTATGGATCAAGTTTCCGCTCTTACCGGGAATTGATTTTCCCTCTTTAAGTTCTATGAAGTGAATCGCAAGTGCAGTATTCTGTTTCATTTCATATTACTTTTCACTGCTGCGGGGGTAGGGGAAGCGAAGGTCTGCCAGGAAGTCGTCGGAAAGCTCTCCCGCGACTCCCTTGGTATCCGATTCTTCGTCTTCTTTCCTGCCCCCCCCCGCTCAGCTTCCTCGTATTTTGTTTTTTGGGTCTTCCTTCCGTTCGGGGTGGGGCATGTCTCCCCCCCCGTGCGTGAGGGAACCCCTCTTACTAATCTGTCTGTGCTACCGCAGGTGCTACAGCCGTGGGAGACGACCTTGGACAGGTATGGACCACTGCGGCTGCAGGGCGTGCCTAGCATCCACGATCTGCTGCAGAGTCTAGCGAGGTCTGGGGCGGTGACCTTGGAGTGGTCTCCACTACAACCTTCACGGCGCGTATGCTGCTTCCCCCCGCTGGTCTACACTCCCCATGCTGTGTCGGTGACGCCGTCTGCCGCTTCTTAGGGCCGTCGCCGCCGTACCGAGGAGGGGTATGCCGCCACCCGCCTGTGTTTTCTTCGTGTTGCCTGCCCCACGGGGGGGGACTTCCGCTGTTCCAGCACTCGCCCCTGGACCGGCCGCCAGTACCACGCTGGCTGCCGATGATTCTACGAGGCGATGGCTGGGCCCTGCCGTACCTGTCGCTGATGTGGTTCCCGCTACTGGCTTGGCTGTCCCTCTGTGTTTACCGCTGCCGCTGTTCCTGCCGCTCCTGAGCTGGTTGCTGTTCCTGTCGCTCCTGGTTCCTGCGCCCTGTCCATGCTGGTCCTGCCCATGGTGTGTCTTCCCCAGTCCCAGGTCCTTCCGGACAGGTGCAGTCGGGCCGTGTTGCTTCGGCAATAGGCCCGACTCCGGCCTGGATGGAGGACCTGACGACTGTCCTCGCGTGAGCTGACGAAGAAGAGGAAGGTGTCATCTTCGTCTTCGTCTGTTGCTGCCTCTTCCCCTTCGACTTCTAAGGCCCATAAGCCGAAGAAGAAGAAGGCTGCCTCCCCCCCCTAAGAAGTCTCCTTCGGGAACTTCTAAGGGCCCGTCCCACCTCGGTGGGACGGGGGGTCCTTCTGCTGGTCCTCCTGCTCCTTCGGGAGCGGGGCCCGTCTCCCCTTCCGTAAGGAAGAGATAGACGGGGACCAGAGGAGTATCGGTTAGCTCTGGTACTTCCTCGCCTGGTGCTAGCGCGATGCCGCTACGCCAGGTTCCGGCTCGGTCTCTCGTTCGCGGGAGATCCCGAGTGTACGCTCTCCCTCGGGAGACCGTGCAGCCAAAGTTTCGGCGCCAGAGTTCGCTCGGCGCCAAGACCACGGCACGGAGCAGAAGGCTGGCGAGAACCGCCTCGGGAGGTGACTCTCGCCAGGCCAGCGGCCGCTCTCGCAGCGACCAGCTGGTAACCGGGTTTTGTTATTCCCCCTAAGAAGACTCCTTCGGGAACTTCGAAGGGCTCGTCACATTCCGGTGTGACGGGGGGGGGGGTTCTTCTGCTGGTCCTCCTGTTCCTTCGGGAACGGGGCCCGTCTCCCCTTCTGAGAAGAAGAAGACGGGGACCAAGGGTGTGCTGGCTACCGCGGTTACACCTCGCCTGGTCTTGGCAGCTCTGCTGCTAAGCCAGGTACCGGCTCGGTTTCTCGTCCGCGAGAAGTTCCGAGTGTACGATCTCCTTCAGGTGACCGTGCAGCCAAAGTTAAGACGCCTGAGTTCACTCAGCGTCATGACCGAGGCACGGAGCAGAAGACTGTCGAGAGCCGCTCAGGTGACTCTCGCCAGGCCAGCGCCGCTCTCGCAGCGACCAGCCGGTACCTCGGATGGACGTGACGGTCTCTGACCGGCCACGGGTTGAGGCTGGGAAGAGGTCCCCCAGGTCCCCTCGACCGACGGTACCAGCCTCGGCTGGTACCAGCGGTTTGACGTGCCGCGAGGACGCTCACCGGTCTCACGGCGAAAGCGAGCTCTGCAGGTCACCTGACCGCCGCTCCCACAGGGACCGGGCGGATACGGTGACCAGCAGCAGCTCGTCTGACACGGGACCGGGGTCGACGTGCTCAGTCGAGCCGCTCGCCACAGGTGAGCGGCACGGCCAGGCCTGCAGATCGATCCCCACCGCGGGTTGGTGATCGGCTGCAGCCCCCCACGTACGCTGGTCCTGCCAGCGAGCGGGGGGGAGCGTCAGGTCTGTCTCTCCACTACCTTCAACTTCCTCGGGCTACACCGGGAAGAGCGAGGTAGCTAGGAGTGATCGTGAGAGGTGCGCCGCTCACGATCCCGTCACGACGCCGCACGTGCCACGTATGGTCTTAGGACCAACCAGGACGTACGCGCAAGTGATTGGAGGCGACCGTCAGGGGGAGTAGGGGGTAGCGTCAGTTCTGTCTCTCCGATACCTTCAACTTCCTCGGCATACGCCAGGAAGAGCGAGGTATATAGGAGTGATCGTGAGAGATGCGGCCGCTCACGATCCCGTCACGACGCCGCACGTGCCAGGTTGGTCTTAGGACCAACCAGGACGTACGCGCAAGTGATTGGAGGCAACCGTCAGGGATCGTTGCTGGTCCTTCTTCTGAAGGAGGAGGGTCCTGGGAGCTGCTCTTGTTGGAGGGACTGGACGGTCCTACTCCTCAAGACGCTGTAACTTCCGAGATTCAGAGTAACTTTACCCAGGTTATTGCACTGATTCGTCAGCACAACGACCGGGGGGAAGGATCGCCGCTCCCACCAGCAGAAGCCCATGTCTCTGCTCGAGTCGTTTTGGGGCCCGAGAGGGAACCCAAACCGACGGTGGGTATGCCGCGATCGGAGCTTGACCGATTCTGTCTTGAACCAGGAGTCCTCTCGTCTCCGGACAAGAAGGCTCTCTCAGTTTCTGGCCGGTCGATCAAGCTACTTCCACCTCCTCTACTGCGACAGCGGCGTTTCTACGTGTCTTCGGACACCGTATTTAAATACTCCTTCGGTCCTCCTGAGAGGTTTCGACCTCGACGAGGACTGGAATGAGTCGGAGGACGGTATCGGCTCTCTCCTGTCAGGTGTCGATCAGCCCCACCCAGACGACGTTCACAGTGGCGGACAGAGGGGGCCCTTACCTACAGTGAGCGTGAGGTTCGTAACCCTCCTCGGGGAAAACGTTTTCTCCTGACGATAACGTTTTCCCAGACTCTGAGAGGCCATCGCCGCAAGGCGATGGCTGCTCCTACTCTTCTCCAACTGCTAGTTCCACTGGAAGGACGAGCGAGTATCCAATTCCTCCCCCATTCCCTCTCTCCTTACGGCTACGAGGGAAAGGGGAAGGATCCTACAGAGATTTCTCTGTAGGATCCCACGTTGGGGACTGCGCTACCAGGGGGGACCTTCGGGTCCTACCTGACGTAAGCCCCGGTCGTTGAGGAGGGATCCGCCCCATTCTCGATTTCTACGGGAATCGAGAGGACCACCAGCCGATATCGTTTGACGAATTCGGTGGGGGTTTCGCAGACTGCTTAGAATTCTACAGGAAATTTCCTAGCGCATTCAGGTGTTAGTTAGAAGGGTTTCTTACGATCTCCAAACACTTAGGCGAGACCACGGTCCAAAGTGAGCGAGACGAGAATCCCCGATATGTTACACGATAATCGGGAACCTCGCCTATGCTCGAATTCCTGGAATTTCTAGCATTAGGAAGAAGGATCTGCTGCTGAAAGAAGACTATCTCACAGTAGGCGACCAACTGGAATAGAGAAGAACGGACGGGAATATCCAGTTTGGCTGGAACTATCGTCTTAGTATTCTGTTCACCATTGAAGCTTTCCTTCGAGGAAGACTTCTCCTTCACTCTCTTTAATAGAGAACGAAGGTGGTCGATCTCCAATCCTTTTTTATTTTGTTTTCTTGAAGGAAAGAATTTAGGATGGAGATCGTTGTTCAGAATCCTACAAATACTACGTATATTAACCTCGCGACATGATTCTGCTAAGCAGTTGAATGGTCCGAGGGGTAGGCGCATATCCTGGTTATCTACGGATTGCGACTTAGACGAAAAGTATTCTAATTGAACTGCAACCCGGGTTGCCTGCAACCTCCCAGGAGTTTCCAGTTTCAATTTATATACTTATGGTGTTGTCACAACAACACCATTTAAGCTTTTATATTTACCGAAATTCGTTCGCTTAAATATAATTGCTCGAGCATATCTTTTTATGCTCGGTGGTTCTAGCCGAACGCATTCCTTCGTGGAAAGGATTACTTGGCACTCAGGATGACGAGTCAGCGACAGCTACTGCGTATTGAATTGCCCGAGGCATTTCAGTATCAGCTGCCGCTTTGAGATAGACGGTTGTTTATGTCTTTCTCACCTGCTTTGATTGAATAACAACCGTATCTCTGCCCAACAATCACGGACTTAAGTCTCTGATTAACGGGATTCTCGCATACATGAATGACCATCTACTGCTGAGAAACGCTAGTATTCATCGTCTTCGGTATTGCGAGAATTTTAAACAGAGATACTATTCGACTCTCATCTTTCTGTTTACCGCACGGTAACAGAATTCTGGTAATAGTCTGTCTTGGCTTGCATCGTAATTCCCCGATAATGCGAATGATTTTTGCGGAATCTGAGTTTGTCCTCAAAATATCTTGTATTCGGAGGTGTACAATTGTTCATTGTTCACCCCACCCGGATTAGCAGATGTATTGAAAGACATCGCCTACTCCCACACATGAGAAGCAGTTCTTCAAGCGGCTCTCCCCTGTGTTTCATTACTGAAGAACGCCCCACCGCTTTCATTGCACAACGGACAGCAATGAAATGGCGGTTAGCGTTTTCAGTCATTTGTAAGCACAGGTTTAGAATCTTGAGATTCCTTCTCTCGATTCAGCTGGAAGACGTAGGTTGCATTCATTGCTTACCTTCGTCTTCAACGTCACATAGTGTTGTTTCTCCTTAAGCTGAGATTCAACGTCTATGAGATTTTTCTTGCCATCAGGACCTCGGTCTTTTGAAGGCAATTGACTTTCGCCTTTTGAGCTTATGCATTAAGAGAATCATCGCCGCGCCTGTCCGGCATCGGTGGACTAACAAATATTTTATTTGTTTGGTCTCTCAGCATAACTTTAAAGGGCGAAGGTCACGTGACTTACCCGGATGCTTGGACAACTTGCCTCTACTGATTCCGAACCAGTCAGTCGGCAGCTGTCAGAGCGCCTGAGTCAGTTACGAACTATGCTGTGGACTTAGTTCGGTTGTTCCAGAGCAATCATTACTTCGTCTTAATAGCTTGTCAGTATGAGTACTGTACATAACCAAAGTCGAGAAGAGGGATAGGTCATACGACTATTCCCTTCTTTTCGTCTTAGGTAACTGCATGGACTTCTCTTGAGAAGTCAAGCACAAAGGGATGGGGAATTTGTGACGCTCGATTTCGTACCGATCTTCGTAGCGAAGACTCAGAACCCTTCGGTAACTGACGATTGGTTCGAGTCCTTCACAATACCCTCCCTAATGGACGTCACCGCCTCCGATACGAAGGCTATGCTGCTTTGTCCTGTGAAGGTGCGACGGAGCTGTCTGAAGAAACTCGACACCCAGATGAGTGTGGAGCCTCTTTCATCATTCTCTCGCGTTCCGCAAGAACTTCTCCGTGGCGCAGGTAATGAAGGCAGGCGCCTGGTCCAACCGGACCGCATGCACCTCCTTCTACCTTCAGGATATTGCCCACAGTTCCTTGGATCTTTTTCCTTGGGAACCGTGGTGGTTGCTCAACACGTTGTGTAGTTAACCCAGACCCTCGCAGCTGAAACAGCATCGAGTCCTGGTGTGACCGTAAGAATGGATGAGGAATGAGAGTGTGACTGGCTCCTCTTCCCATCTTTTTCTTCCCTCTACCTTTGGGTAGAGGGACACGGTCGTCACCCTGCTGGGTAAGGACGAGATGCAGGTGAGCTACTCAATAGAGCACCATCCTATCCCTTTCAGTAGGGTGGGGATAGGAGTAAATATCCACCACTTCCTCCAACAAGGGGGAGGAAGTGGATGCCAAATTGGAGACAAACCCATCATTTTATGATTGTCTCTTGCAAAACAGGAAC